>NW_011494569.1:167820-175812 GCF_000754665.1 Bison bison bison
AGTGAAGTCACTTAGTCATGTCTGGCTCTTAGCGACCTCATGGACTGCAGCCTACCAGGCTCCTCTGTCCATGGGATTTTCCAGGCAAGAGTACTGGAATGGGGTCCTGAGAAAACAGCAATTCTAAAAGACATATGTGCCCCAATGTTCATTGCAGAACTATTTGAAATAGATGGGGCATGGATGTGATCTAGATATCCTTTGGCAGATGAATAGCTAAAGAAAAGTGGTACAAATATATAATGGAATATGGTTCTGCTATAAAAAAGGAGCAAATTTAAGTCAGCTGTAGTAAGGTGGATGAACCTAGAACCTGTTATACAGAATGAACTAACTCAGAGAAAAAAACAAATATCATACATTGATGTACATATATGCAATCTAGAAAAATAGTATTGATGAACCTATTTTCAATGAAGGAATAGAGGTGCAGATATAGAGATCAGACTTGTGGACTCATTGGGCGAAGGAGAAGGTGGGATGAATTGAGAAAGTGGCATTGACATATATACACTATCATGCTTAAAGTAGATAACTAGGGAGAAGCTGCTATATAGCACAGGGAGCCCAGTCCTGTGCTGATGACCTAGAGGGATGGAATGGGAGAGGGCAGGGAGGTTCAAAATGGAGGGCATGCATACATATAAAATCATGACTGATTCACGTTGTCATATGGCAGAAACTAACACAACATTGTAAAGCTATTATCTTCCAACTAAATAAAAAAGAACCTACAGTCCCCTATTTTTCAAGGTGCTCAATACTTCAGTATACAAAAACATGTTATTTAATTCCTGGCCTCTTATCATAGAAATATTATGATTTATTTAAAATAAAATATTCTATATTAGAATATGATTGATTTCTATTTTAAAGAAACAAGTTTAAAGGCAAACAGAAAATAATTTATTTTCAATATTGTGCAGATGAAGAGAGCAGCTCCATGAAGGCCTAATGTATATTTCAGTAATCAGTTAAAGTGATATGGTTTTTCTCTTTTCAAATAATTAATTTTCAAAAATTGGAAAAAATATTAAAAGAATCTTGATGTCTCTGAAAGTATACCAATACCTCAAAATGCATTACTCTCAACAATGTTATTAATGTGGGGCATTTCTGGTGGAAACGCCAGATGGTAAAGAATCTGCCTGATTTTGTAATTTGTTTTCACAAATGTAAGATTAAACCATGAGTGTATACAAATGTATATATTCATGCACTGACCCGTTCAATGATTTATTGACTTATTTGAAAATGTTAAATACACTCATAGTATAAATTTGAAATTAAGCTATCTCCCACTCTTCAACAACTTTTGTATAATTTCATTGAGACTATAATCAAGATTTTGATGCACAAATTTTCCACCAGCAATTTCCTGAGGGTCTGAATATCACTATCTTAATATAGGAATTAAAGTCCTGCTCCTCAACTGAAACGTTCAGTAGATAATTATACAGTCATACTATAATTGCATGTGTATATATGTATATATTGGAGAAGGCAATGGCACCCCACTCCAGTACTCTTGCCTGGAAAATCCCATGGATGGAGGATCCTGGAAGGCTGCAGTCCATGGGGTCACTGAGGGTTGGACACGACTGAAGGACTTGACTTTCACTTTTCACTTTTCACTTTCATGCATTGGAGGAGGAAATGGCAACCCACTCCAGTGTTCTTGCCTGGAGAATCCCAGGGACAGGGGAGCCTGGTGGGCTGCCGTCTATGGGGTCACAGAGAGTCGGACACGACTGAAGTGACTTAGCAATAGCAATATGTATATATAGAGATGGCAGCCCATCACTCTAAATGTGACACAGGAATGACACACTCATGTAGTCATTTGAATGGCTGATAATTTCTTCTGTTTATGTGTATGTACACGTAATATCAATATAAATTGGTCATATTATTATACCACTCTTAACCACTAAGTTCTCTACAATAGGATATAAAAGCTTCTATTAAGTAGAATTAATAGAAAAAATTGCAAAATCTTTCTGAGTAAGGCATAACTCATTTGCCTTTTTCCAAAGTGTACTATCTATATCCTTTTAAACATATCTGAAGCATTTTATTTAATTAATTTTATTTTATTTCTCTAATTTTTTCTCTAATTTTGTTTCTCTAATTAAAATATTAGGTATATTTTGACTTCAAGCGCCATTCATTCTATTAGGGAACCAACCATTAACAAGATAATTGTTGAACCTATGATTTATTATATAAGGATAAGTGTTAAGAAGAAACATAAAGCAGGGAAAGTGGTGATGTGGGCTGTTTGAAAGCTTCAGTAACAGCCTCTTGTTTCTTTATATATATGTAAAGACCTTGAAGCAGTGAGAGACTAGACATACAGATATCTGATGGAACAGCATCATAGAGAGAGACCTGGAAAGTGCAAGGACCCTAAAGAGGAACCATGTCTTTCACGTTAGAAGAATAGAAATAAAGACAGTGTAGTTGGATTAGAGAGGAATAGCTACACATATCATCATTTCTCTCTTTGCTCTATTTTCATCTGTGGTACATCCATCCTCAGGTAGATTTTTGCAAGCATAGCCACCAACAGCAAAAGAGTATTTTCTATTTGACTGGAAACAAAATTTCTACTTCAATTATTTCTAGCATAAGTTGATTGATAGAAGACTTTAATTGGCTCATCTTAGATCATGTGTTCACCTTTGAATCAAAAACAGATCAGAAATGCCAGTTCTTTAACTGGCCAGGCCCTGGTTCTGTACCAACCCTCATGGTCAGAGGGTTATACTCATTCACATTCAATTATGAAAATTCAGAGTAGAGGTTGGTGTGTCCACAACCGAAAGTTAGGTAGCTGTTTCTTAAAGTAGCTCATGCATGCTCAGTTATATCCTACTCTTTATGATCCCATGAACTGTGTAGCCCACCAGGTTCCTCTGTCCATGGAACTTTCCAAGGAAGAATGCTTGAGTGGGTTGCCAGTTGCTACTCCAAGGGATCTTCCCTACCCAGGGATAGAAACCACATCTCTTGTACTGACTGGCATTGGCAGGCAGATTCTTTACCACTAATGTCACCTGGGAAGCCCTTCTTAAAGTAAAAGGGAAAGGAAATTATTCAGGATCAAATAACAGATGTAGATCTCCTGCTATCATAGTTTCACTGTATTTGTTTGACTGTGTTCAAATGAGACAGTTGGCCAAAGATAATGAACACACATTGTAACCTTCATTTTGCCAATGAAAGAAAAAGATAACAAACCAGGAGGTGGGTAAGAAAATGTATAAATAAATTATTACTTGGTTATACATATATGTATCCATCTATAGGTCAAACTAGCAAAATCAAGCATAATTGATTCATTGAGGTTTAATTGAGAAGAAAGATTCTATTTAAAATATGTATTAAATATTTTTTAATGTATAAAGATGTGGGCTCCTGGTTATGAATAGTTCCTAAAATATATTACATGTGGATTTTTAGTCTCTCTATATTATTTTAACACAAAAATTGAATATGCAAAGAGTATACCTGAGATACTAAGGATTGCAGGGCTTTGAAAAAAGTGCATAAAATGCTAAAGTAGAGCTATAATCCTGGAGAGATTTAATCAGAGTCACAATTTATTGTCTGTGTTTCAGGTTTATTAGAGCTGCATACTATGTTTGATTTTTAAATGCCAGAGTAATATCTGCAAGTTGCATTTTAATACTTGTTGAAATCAATAGGAATTAAGATTACAATCATTATAGCCATGTAAAATGTACTTCTTATACTTAAAGCAACTGCAGACTTCCCCCTTTTTTTTTCTTTTTCTTTTTTACTATTTGGTTTCTTTCTTTCTATTTTTGGATATTTATTATAGAGCTTTGGTTTGTGGTTACCATGTGGCATGTATGAGTGTGCATATATTTTAAGCTAGTACTTACTTAGGTTTGAACACATTCTAAAAGTACTATAATTTTTACTCCCCACAACCAATGTTTTTTGTTTTTGACATATTTTACACCTTTTTATTTTATGTATTCCTTAACTACCTATTGTAATTATAGTCTTTTTTTGTTGTTTTTTAACCTTCATACTAACTTAAGTGGTTGATCCACTGCTGTTACTATATATTTGCTTTTACTAGTGAGATTTTTTTTCCTGGATTTTTAGGGATGGTCTTTTCTTCCTTTTAACATTCATTCTAAAGCTAGTTTAATGTTAATGTACTCCTTTAATTTTTCCTTGTCTGGGAAATTATTTCTCCTTTTAATCCTGAATGATAACATTGCCAGGTAAAGTATTCTAATTTGTGAATTTTTTTTTCTTTCTTTATTTCAGAAATCTGAATATATCATTTCACTCCCTTCTAGAACTGCAAAGTTTCTGATGAAAAATTATCTGATAATCTTATGGAAGTTGTCTTATACGTGACTTGTGATTTTTCTCTTGGGGGCCTTAAAATTCTGTTTTTCCTCCCTTATGGACTTTCCTCCCAAAGAGAGGGGATATATGTACACATATATCTGATTCATTTCATATTAAAGCAGAAACTAACACAATGTTGTAAAGCAATTATACTTCAATAATAATAGTAAAAAAATGTCTTTTCCTTAACTTTTGCTGTTTTAATTGTGATATGTTTTGGTATGGACATCTTTGGGTTCAGCTTGTTTGGGACTCTCTGTGCTTCCCAGATCTGGATATCTGTTTTCTTCTCCAGGTTAAAATTTTTTCAATCATTTTCTTCAAATAATCTTTCTTCTGCTTGCTTGCTCTTTTCCTTCTGAGCCTTGTATATGAAAATATTAGTATTCTTGATATTATCTCAGAGATCCCTTAAATGATACTTTTTTTTTTTTTCCATTCTAACATGGTTATTTCCAGTGTTCTATTTCTGAATCACTGATTCATTTCTCTGTGTCATCTAATCTTCTGCTGATTCCCTTTCATTTATTTTTCACTTCAGTAGTTGTAGTCATCAGTGATGACTTGTTATAGTATTTTCCTAGCTCTTTGTTGAACTTCTCATTGTGTTCTTCCATCCTTCTAAGCTTGGTAAGCATTTTTGTGATTGATTTTGACCTCTTTATCTGGTGAAAGACTGGAGATTTCCTTAAGGTTATAATTTATTATTTTATTTGGAATACGTGTCCTCTGTCTCTTCATTTTGTTTGTTTTTCTGTGTTTATTTTAATGCCCTAGATGAAACAACTGTTTTCTCCCAGTCTTGAAGATGTGGCCCTGTGCAGGCATCCCCTATCTTGACTGTGTGTATAAAAGCCTTGGCAGGCCAGCTGGAGCTGGAGTGGATGTGGGTCAGGGCTGTCCTGGGGTGCAACTGTGTCAAGGTACCCTGGATAGCTGGAGCTGGAGTGGACATGGTCTGTGTGAGTCCAGTAGTGTTCTGTGACAGGGCTGTCCTAGTGGGATGGCTAGAATTACAGTGGGCATGGGCCAAAGCCAGGGGTCCTAGTGCATACCACACCAGTGTTCCTGGACGGGACTGCTGTAGCAGAGTCAGGTGAGGCTGCATGATCCTCCTCGGGGTAGTGGCTGGAGCTGTTGTGGGCCAGGGGCCTGTGGTTTGCTGGACTGATTGTGGCAGGCTGGTCAGAACACCTGGATTGTGATCCCACCTGTACTATCAAGGTGGACAGAGAAGACAAAAACTGATACTCTATGGTGCCTCTGACCTCAGAGAGAGTTAACAAGTTTCCCACCCATCTCATATATATTCTAGGGTTAGAATATGGATTTTCTTTGCATGTAATCTAGGTACCCTTCAAATGACTTTTTTTCCCTGTGCCCCAGTGTAAGCAAGTCTGCACAAGAGCCCCTCAGTGGTATCCCTCCTTAATGTAGGTCACTAGAGGTGGGGTTTCCAGTGATATTGTCTTTTTCTCTCCTACCATTCTTCGTGTGGTGCTTCTATAGTTGTGTTGAAACTGTTTAATCAGCCCTCAGTTCTTTAAGAGGAATTACTCTGTATGTAGGTATAGATAAAGACTGAATGTGTTTGTGGGAAAAGTTGAGTTCTGGGTATATCTACTCTTCCATCTTGGACCAGAGCTCTGGCCCTATCATTATTTCTGCTACTGATTTAAAAGATTAAATGAAGCATTTATTTTATTTTTGAAGTGAAGTAGCTCAGTCGGGTCCTACTCTTTGTGACCCCATGGACTATAGCCTACCAGGCTCTTCAGTCCATGGGATTTTCCAGGCAAGAATACTGGAGTGGGTTGCCATTTAATAAGAGGTAAATGAGAACATTTAAAAGTGAGTTGAGGGAGTGTGTATAATTCCATGGGAGATCATGTAAATCTCCTAAGAAAAATGAGAAGAGTCTGGTACACTTAAGTGCCAAATAGTGTGTATTTATGAACACTGCTATCATCATTGTAAGCATTACATTAAGAAAACAACTCTGTGGGGTAGGGGGAAAGAAGAAGAAAATTCTGTGGCTGAAAGCTTACTTTTGCAAGATAAAAGAATGAAGATGGGTGCCAGTGTAAACACTTGAAGAGTTACAAATAGATGATTTTTATTTTCTGTGTAAATTTGGATGAAAGTTTATTTACTAATAATTCAGAATAGGAGATGCAAATATTTAGGAAAATATAAGAACATTATTATTATGCATTCTTTCAATAAATATTTATTGGCAACCTCCTATATGTCATAACTTTGCTGACAGAGGTCTGTATAGTCAAAGATATGGTTTTTCCAGTTGTCATGTATGGATGTCAGAGTTGAACCATAAAGAAAGCTGAGCACCAAAGAACTGATGCTTTTGAGCTGTGGTGTTGGAGAAGACTCTTGAGAGCCCCTTGGACTGCAAAGAGATCAAACCAGTCAATCCAAAAGGAAATCAGTCCTGAATATTCATTGGAAGACTTCAAATCAGATGGTTTCTATTTTGATTTCTAATATGATTTCTATATGGTTTCCAATACTTTGGCCACCTAATGCAAAGAACTGACCCTGATGCTGTGAAAGATTGAAAGCAAGAGGAGAAGGGGATGACAGTAGAAGATATGGTTGAATGGAATCACCAACTCGATGGACATCACTCTGAGCAAGTTCTGGGAGTTGCTGATGGACAGGGAAGCCTGGCGTGCTGCAGTCCATGGTGTCACAAAGAGTCAGACACGACTGACTAACTGAACTGAACTGAACCTATATGTCAAGCATCAGTCACTGGAGATATTATAATGTATAAAACCAGAACTCTGTTAAAGTTTGATAAACACATATCAGATCAAATTACTTCTACTTGTGATACATATTCTTGAAGGAGACAAAAGATGTAACACAATCAGGGAGGTTGGTGAAGGCTTTGTAAGTGTGTAACATTTGAACAGAGATGAGCTTAGGTGCTAGCAAAATGAGAAGATTTATTCCATGTCAACCCACTTTTATTTAAATGAATGTATATTAAATACCTAATATGTGCCAGATATAATGGTGCGCATTGGTGATAGGAATACTGCTAAATCACTTCAGTTATTTCTGACTCTTTGTACCCTATGGACTGTAGCCTGCCAGGCTCCTCTGTCCATGGGATTTTCCAGGCACGAATATTGGAGTGAGTTGCCATTTCCTCCTCAAGGGACATTAGCTGATGGCTTCTTTACCACTAGTGCCACCCTGGGAAGCCCTTGGTGATAGAAAGAAGTGGAAAAAAAAATCACACTATTCGAACCTCTAGTGGAGCTTTTTAGAGTAAGGTGCAAAGAATTTGCTAGTTCTTCTCCTTGAAATGTTTTTCTCCTGAACATCAATCCCATGGCTTGTTCTCTCATTTCTATCATCTTTTAATCTAAATGACACCAATTTTTAGTAAGCTTTTTAAAAATACTCTGATATTTCTTCTCCTTCATCTTTCCTGGGTTTATCCACATTTACCATTCAGTGCATTTTGGGAGTGTGCCTTGTTTATTGTTGGTCTCCCTTTTTAGAATGAAAGATTCATGAAGATAAATCACATTTGTTGTTGTCTTACTCCCAGTTATATATATATAT
>NW_011494569.1:175912-184758 GCF_000754665.1 Bison bison bison
ATATATATATATATATATATATATAATTTCTACAAAAATGGTGGACATAGAGTTGATAATCAATGAATATTTATCAGGTAAATAAAGTAATTATTATACACTGGGTGTATTCTAGCAATAAATGGTAGACCTAACACAAAGAATATCTTCACCTGTAATTTTTATTTTAATTATTGTTGCCCTGATACCATATTAGAATAGCTCTAACACTCTTAAAAAATATATCTACTATGGTAAAACTTTGGCTTTACACTTCCCTGCTCTTCCTCTCACCATTTAATGAGCACTTTAAAAGTGGCAATCATAAAAACACATAATGAACTTTACATCTGCAGATTATACATCAAGGCTAAATCAGAGAGTCCCATTATTATTCTATCTGAGGGTCTTCATAAAATACACAGCCATTGGAGAGAAAAAGGATAGACAGACTTCTTGTCCTAGAGTCATCATTTTGACTCCTAGTGAATTAATTATCAGATGCAATTGCTTGTAAATGACAGTATGTTGCCCAAATATTTTTGTTTCTTAGCAGAAAACCTCTCAAATATTTCATGGCAGACTCTCCATGCTTTGTTTTATGACTGCTATATTCTGTGTGCTCTGCAAACTTTAGCATTCTCTTAGGGATGTTTCTCTTAATGTGTTCTAGGAACTACATTTCCAACATGTGTTGCAGTCCCCAAGCTGGACGTCCTATAATTGGATTCATTTCTGCCACTATCTACTCAGGAATAGTCTCAGATCCCACAAATTAATGGTTCAGTCCTACAAGATTGCCTCCATCCCACTTCAGATGCTAATCACAAACACAGGTTGTCACTTGTGTTCTGTGCTATCTATCAGAAGTTCCCATGACATCATCTGCTTCAGTCAACTCACAGAACTCAAGAAACCCACTTACTCACTAGATTTCTAGTTTACCATAAAAGGTTATAACTTAGTAACAGCCAGATGGGGGAGATACATAGAGCAAAGTATGGCGGAAAGGTGCCAAGCATTTGTATTTTCTCCAAGCACTTCACTCTTTCCAAATCTCCACTTGTTTATCCAACTGGAAGCTCTCCAAATCCTGTCTTTTTGGGTATTTATGGATACTTCATTGTATAAGCATGGTTGATTAAATCACTGATCACTGATGCTGACTCCAGTCTCTAGCATCTTTCTCCTCCCTAGAGGTCAAGGGGTAGAAATGGAATTTCCAGCCCTCTAATAACCCAGTTGGCTCCCCTTAGGTGGAGCCCCCATCCTTAATGTTAAGGACTATCATTCCTAACACTTAGAAAACCCCAAGACTTTGAGGAGCTGTGAATAAGAAACTATAGAGGAAGATCAAATATATTTGAGAAACATATTTTGGTCATTTGAATGACCAAATATGCAATTTTATTATAAATCACAAAACTGAAGTTTCTTTTGCCACTTCTATAAAATTTATTATAACGTTAAAAAATAAGTAAAAATACAAACACTACTTTCAATATGTGAAGACAACATGGACTTTATTTCTATTATTCCCCAAAATACTTCTGTTACAATAAGGTTTAGGTACAGTATCATGCTATTTCATCTCCTCAGCCCACCTTAGCTCTGGGTGAAATGATCCAATAACCATTTTGCTAATTTTTTCTCTTTAAATTTTATGTCCAACTATATGGGTTTCAAGTGTATTTTTATAAGTGTACCATGAGGATATTAGCTTGCTTAAATCTCTTTGTATAATAATAAAAATAATACATTAAAAAATTTTAAATTTATTTTAATTGGAGGCTAATTACTTTACAATACAAAATAATACATTTTTATACAAATTAGAAAATATTTGCTATGCTCCTCTTTATGAGTTCATGGAAGCAAGTCATTTCCTCATAATTTCCTCTGGCCTTGGTCCTCAAGAATCCCCAAAATAAGTTTACCTCAAATATAGTGGTAGGACTATAGTTGATGTAACTCAAAAATGTCCTCTTGTATACCATTCAAAATTCCTCTTTAACTTTTTGCTTACAAACTTCTTGTCAATTCACATGTATTCTTCAGTTCTTTATACATATGTTATCACTTAATTCTCTGAAGAAGCATTTAAGAAAGCCCTTTTTACCAAAACTAATATATATGCATAAATACTGATAAACACATATAAGTCAAACTACAAGTTCATATATAAGTGCATGTGAGTACATAGGCATGTTAGTGTGCTTGTCCATGTACGTAATAACTGCCAATGATACTTATTTGAAAGTTTGGAGACACACAAATAAAGATAAATTTATAAAGGGTAATTATTTTTAAATTTTTTATAAACTAAACTATTTGCTTGATAATGAATTATTGGGCCACCTACAGTTAAGCTATTGTTCATGGTTTGCTGTTGCTGTTCACTGGCTAAGTTGTGTCCAACTATTTGCGACCCCATGGAATGCAGCACACCAAGCTTCTCCATCCTTCACTATCTCCCAACGTTTGCTCAAATTCATGTGCGTTGAATCCGTAATGCTATCTAACCATCTCATTCTCTGTGGACCCCTTCTCCTCCTGCCCATAATTTACCAGCATTAGGGTCTTTTCCAGTGAGTCAGCTCTCCACATCAGGAGGCCGAATATTGGAGCTTCAGCTTCAGTATCAGTTATTCCAATGTATATTCAAAGTTGATTTCCTTAAGATTGACTGGTTTGATCTCCTTACTATCTAAGAAACTCTCAAGAGTCTTCTCCAGCACCACTGTTTGAAAGCATCAATTCTTCAGTGCTCAGCCTTCGTTACGGTCCTACTCTCACATCTGTACATGGCTACTGAAAAAAAACATAGCTTTGACTACTGGACCTTGGTCGATAAAGTGATGACTCTGTATTATAATATGCTGTTGGGATTTTTCATAGCTTTTCTTTCAAGAAGCAAGCTGTAGTCACCATCAGAAATAATTCTGGAGTTCAAGAAAATAAAAACTGTCTTTACTTCCATTTCTCCCATTCTATTTGCTATGAAGTTATGAGACCAGATGCCATGATTTTCATTTTTTGAATGTGAGTTTTAAGCCAGCTTTTTCATTCCCCTCTTTCAGCCTTATCAAAAAGCTCTTTAGTTCCTCTTTATTTTCTGCCATTAGATTAGTATCCCCTGCATGCTTGAGGTTGACAATATTTCTCACCACAACCTTGATTCCAGTTTGTGATTTATCCAGCCAGCATTTTACATGATGTAGTCTGCATATAAGTTAAATAAGCAGGGTGAGAATATACAGCCTTGACATACTCCTTTTCCAATTTTGAGCAGTCAGTTCTTCCATACAAGGTTCTGTTTCTTCTTGATCTGCACACCAATTTCTCAGGAGATAGGTAAGGAGGTCTGGTATTCACATATCTTTAAGAATTCTCCAGTTTGTTTTGATCCACATTTTCAAAGGCTTTAGCATAGTCAATGAAGCAGAATTAGAGTTTTTTTTTTTTTTTCTTCTGGAATTCCCTTGCTTTCTTGATGATCCAATGAATGCTGACAATTAGATTAGTTCTTCTGCCTTTTCTTAACCCAGCTTGTAGGTCTGAAAGTTCTCAGTTCATTCTCCTGAATTCTAGTTTGAAGGATTGAGCACCTTATTCGTATGTCAAATGAGCACAATTGGTTCTTTGACATTGCCCTTCTTTGCAAATGGAATGAAAATTGACACTTTCCAGTCCTGTGACGACTCCTGAGTTTTCAAAATTTGCTGACGTGTTGAGTGCAGCACAGACATGCTGGACTTGGAACTGGACATGGAACAACAGACTGGTTCCAAATAGAAAAAGGAGTACGTCAAGGCTGTATATTGTCACTCCGGTTATTTAACTTATACTCAGAGTACATAATGAGAAATACTGGGCTGGAAGAAGCACAAGCTGGAATCAAGATTCCCGGGAGAAATATCAATAACCTCAGATATGCAGATGACACCACCCTTATGGCAGAAGGTAAAGAGGAACTAAAAAGCCTCTTGATAAAAGTGAAAGTGGAGAGTGAAAAAGTTGGCTTAAAGCTCAACATTCAGAAGACGAAGATCATGGCATCCGGTCCCATCACTTCATAGGAAATAGATGGGGAAACAATGGAAACAGTGTCAGACTTTATTTTTTTGGGATCCAAACTCACTGCAGATGGTGACTGCAGCCATGAAATTAAAAGACACTTACTCCTTGGAAGGAAAGTTATGACCAACCTAGATAGCATATTGAAAAGCAGAGACATTATTTTGCCAACTAAGGTCCAGGTCCGTCTAGTCAAGCTTATGGTTTTTCCAGTGGTCATGTATGGATGTGAGAGTTGGACTGTGAAGAAAGCTGAGTGCCGAAGAATTGATGCTTTTGAACTGTGGTGTTGGAGAAGACTCTTGAGAGTCTCTTGGACTGCAAGGAGATCCAACCAGTCCATTCTGAAGGAGATCAGCCCTGGGATTTCATTGGAAGGAATGATGCTAAAGCTGAAACTCCAGTACTTAGGCCAACTCATGTGAAGAGTTAACTCATTGGAAAAGAGTCTGATGCTGGGAGAGATTGGGAACAGGAGGAGAAGGGGGCGACAGAGGATGAGATGGCTCGATGGCATCACTGACTCAATGGATGTGAGTCTGATTGAACTCTGGGAGCTGGTGATGAACAGGGAGGCCTGGCGTGCTGCTATTCATGGGGTTGCAAAGAATCGGACATGACTGAGCGACTGAACTGAACTTAACTGAGTGCAACACTTGAACAGCATCACCTTTTAGAATTTTAAACAGATCAATTGGAATTCCAGCACCTTCACTAGCTTTGTTTGTAGTAATGTCTCCTAAGACCTGATTGACTTCACACTCCAGGGTGTCTGGCTCTAAGTGAGTGACCACACCATCATTGTTATGAGTCATTAAGAACTTTTTATATAGTTCTTCTGTGTATTCTTGCCATCTCTTCTTAATCTCTTCTGTGTCTGTTATGTCCTTACAATTTCTGTTCTTTATCATGCCCATCCTTGTGTTAAATGTTCCCTTGATATCTCAAATTTTCTTGAAGAGATCTCTAGTTTTTCCCATTCTAATTTTCCTCTATTTCTTTGCAGTGTTTATTTAAGGCCTTCTTATCTTTCCTTGCTATTCTCTGGAAATCTGAATTCAGTTGTATATACCTTTCCCTTTCTCCTTTGCTTTTTACTTCTTTTCTTTTCTCAGATATGTGTAAGGCCTCCTCAGACAACCACTTTGCTTTCTTGCCTTCCTTTATCTTTAGGGCAGTTTTGGTCACTGCCTTTTGCACAACGTTACAAACCTTCATCCATAATTCTTCAGGCACTGTATCAGATCTAATCCCTCAAATCTACTCATCACCTGTACTGTGTAATCATAAGGAATTTGATTTAGGTTATACCTGAATGGTCTAGTGGTTTTTTCCTACATTCTTCAATTTAAAACAGAATTTTGCAATAAAGGGATGTTGATCTAAGCCACAGTCAGCTCCAGGTCTCGTTTTTACTGACTATATAGAGTTCCTCCATCTTCAACTGCAAAGAATATAATTAATCTGATTTTCATGTTGACCATTTGGTGATGTCCATGTGTAGAGTCATCTCTTGTGTGTTGGAAAAGGGTGTTTGTAATGATTGGTGTTTTTTCTTGATGAAACTCTATTAGCCTTTGCCCTGCTTTATTTTGTACTCCAAGGCCAAACTTGCCTGTTATTCCAGGCATCTCTTGAGTTCTTATGTTTTATTCCAATCCCCTGTGATGTAAAGACATCATTTTTTGCTGTTAGTTCTAGAGGAGTAGGACACGACTGAGTGACTGAACTGAACTAAGTCTTCATAGAACTCTCTTCAATTTCTTCATCATTGATTGGGACTTAAACAGGGATTAATATGTTGTCGAATGTTTTAACTTGGAAATGAACCAAGATCATTCTGTAGTCTTCAAGATCACACATACGTACGGCATTTTGGACTCTTTTTGTTGACTATGAGGAGGTACTCCATTTTTCCTCAGGGAATTTTGCCCACAGTAGTAGGTATAATGGTTATCTGAATTAAATTTTCCCTTCCTGTCCATGTTCATTCACTGATTCCTAAGATGTCAATGTTTACTCTTGTCATGCTTGACCTGTTTGACCATGTCCAATTTACTTTGATTCATGGACCTAACATTCCAGGTTCCTAGGCAATACTATTCTTACAGCGTTGGACTTTATTTTCACCATCAGACACCTCCACAGACTGAACATCATTTTGACCAAGCCTTTTCATTCTTTCTGGCTGCTGCTGCTGCTAAGCTGTGTCAGTCATGTCACAGCGTGACCCCATAGATGGCAGCCCACCAGGCTCCCCCATCCCTGGGATTCTCCAGGCAAGAACATAGAGTGGGTTGCCACTTCCTTCTCAAATGCATGAAAGTGAAAAGTGAAAGTGAAGTTGCTCAGTCTTTCTGGAACTATTAGCAATTGCTCTCAACTCTTTCTCAGTAGAATATTACACATCTTCTGACCTGGGGGCTCATCTTCCAATCTTTTGCCTCTTCATACTCTTCATTGCATTCTTGTGGCAAGAATTCTGAAGTGGTTTGCAGTTTCCTCCTCCAGTGGACCATGTTTTGTCAGAACTCTTCACTATGGCCTGTCTATCTTGCACAGCTTAGCTTAAAATTTCATTGAGCTACCTAAGCACCTTTATCACTGTGAAGCTGTGATCCATGAAGAGGATCATGTTGCTAATGCATAAATATATCTTCTTTAAAAATTCTTAAAATGTGCCAATGTTTTCATATCTAGATTTTTTTCTGTGCTAGGCCAGCAATTTCAATTTGATTTTTTATTCTTCATTATTGGCAATCTCAGTTTTTTCATTCATAACAACTTTTGTATAATTGCACACTAATTTTTTATTTCAAAATGTTTATGGCATAAGTAACTTTTATTTTCTCTCTCTCTACATATATTCTTTTTTGTTGCTGTTATTTTCTTCCTGTATTCACATTATTAAAATGAAGTCACTATCACACTCATTCTGCCATTCTGAATATATAAGCTTCAATCATTCTGGCGTTTTAATTTATTCAAATTACATAGTCAAGTGTAATTTATTTGCAGTTCCTTTCATTACTCTGTGTTAGAGATTTCTTTATAATACAGATTTTTTTAATATATATCTCCACCTTCTTGTTACATTTTTTAATACACCAAAGCCCTGAGATGCAATTAAATATTTTGGGCAGAAGTTGAATAGTACCCTTGTGTAAGGCTTACTTGGTATTCTTTGAAGCATTTTAAGATAAGGGATTTCCTGAAAATATTTGTTTATGCTTTACTCTCAATTCTGATATGAAGAAAGTAAGAGTAAGAATTAATTACTTATGTTTGCTGTTTCCTTTATATGTAAAAATATTCTGTAGAGAAAAAATGGAAATGATCATTAGCATTCCTTTTAGATGACTTTTAATAGTAATATGTAAAAAAAGAAGTCAATATTATGACTTTTTTGAATAATAAAAAATTAATGTTTCATAGAAAGAGGCAATGGTATGAGAGGGTTTTAGAAACAAGCAAAGCTGTATTTCATTTTTTTTTTTTGACAGTCAAAATCTTTTTATTCCTGAATTTTTTTTTCTACAACAGAGTGAGTAGGACCGTGCTTTCTTCTTCTTTTTTTTTTTAACCATTTTATTTATTTATTTATTTTTAAATTTTTTAAAAATTTTATTTAATTTTTAAACTTTACATAATTGTATTAGTTTTGCCAAATATCAAAATGAATCCACCACAGGTATACATGTGTTCCCCATCCTGAACCCTCCTTCCTCCCCATACCATCCCTCTGGGTCGTCCCAGCGCACTAGCCCCAAGCATCCAGTATCGTGCATCGAACCTGGACTGGCATCTCGTTTCATACATGATATTTTACATGTTTCAATGCCATTCTCCCAAATCTTCCCACCCTCTCCCTCTCCCACAGAGTCCATAAGACTGTTCTATACATCACTGTCTCTTTTGCTGTCTCGTACACAGGGTTATTGTTACCATCTTTCTAAATTCCATATATATGCGTTAGTATACTGTATTGGTGTTTTTCCTTCTGGCTTACTTCACTCTGTATAATAGGCTCCAGTTTCATCCACCTCATTAGAACTGATTCAAATGTATTCTTTTTAATGGCTGAGTAATACTCCATTGTGTATATGTACCACAGCTTGCTTATCCATTCATCTGCTGATGGGCATCTAGGTTGCTTCCATGTCCTGGCTATTATAAACAGTGCTGCGATGAACATTGTGGTACACGTGTCTCTTTCCCTTCTGGTTTCCTCAGTGTGTATGCCCAGCAGTGGGATTGCTGGATCCTAAGGCAGTTCTATTTCCAGTTTTTTAAGCAATCTCCACACTCTTCTCCATAGTGGCTGTACTAGTTTGCATTCCCACCAACAGTGTAAGAGGGTTCCCTTTTCTCCACACCCTCTCCAGCATTTATTATTTGTAGACTTTTGGATCGCAGCCATTCTGACTGGTGTGAAATGGTACCTCATAGTCGTTTTGATTTGCATTTCTCTGATAAAGAGTGATGTTGAGCATCTTTTCATGTGTTTGTTAGCCATCTGTATGTCTTCTTTGGAGAAATGTCTATTTAGTTCTTTGGCCCATTTTTTGATTGGGTCATTTATTTTTCTGGAGTTGAGCTGTAGGAGTTGCTTGTATATTTTTGAGATTAGTTGTTTGTCAGTTGCTTCATTTGCTATTATTTTCTCCCATTCTGAAGGCTGTCTTTTCACCTTGCTAATAGTTTCCTTTGTTGTGCAGAAGCTTTTAAGGTTAATTAGGTCCCATTTGTTTATTTTTGCTTTTATTTCCAATATTCTGGGAGGTGGGTTA
>NW_011494569.1:184858-200661 GCF_000754665.1 Bison bison bison
ATTTCTGTCTTTGTGCCAGTACCATACTGTCTTGATAATTGTGGCTTTGTAGTAGAGCCTGAAATCAGGTAGGTTGATTCCTCCAGTTCCATTCTTCTTTCTCAGGATCGCTTTGGCTATTCGAGGTTTTTTGTATTTCCATACAAATTGTGAAATTATTTGTTCTAGCTCTGTGTATTTCAATATCAATAGTATTGTGTGACCTTGTTTAACTTCCCAGCAATCTGTGATTTAATGATTTTCAAGATGTGTGTTTGTTTTGAGGGAAGTACAATAATAAAATAAGCCCTGGTTTCGAAGTTTTATTTCAGTTAGGTTCAGTTGCTCAGTCATGTCCAGCTCTTTGTGACCCCATGGACTGTGGCACACCAGGCTTCCCTGGCCATCACCAACTCCCAGAGCTTGCTCAAACCCATGACCATCTAGTCAGTGATTCCATCCAACCATCTCATCCTCTGTCCTCCCATTCTCCTCCCGCCTTCAATCTTTCCCAGCAACAGGGTCTTTTCAAATGAGTCAGTTCTTCATATCAGGTGGCCAAAGTATTGGAGCTTCAGCTTCAGCTTCAGCCCTTCCAATGAATATTCAGGACTGATTTCCTTTAGGATTGACTGATTTGATCTCCTTGCAGTACAAGGGACTCTCAAGAGTCTTCTCCAACATCACAGTTTAAAAGTATCAGTTATTTGGCACTCAGCTTTCTTCATAGTCCAACTCTCACATCCATCCATACATGACTACTGGAAAAACCATAGCTTTGACTAGATGGACCTTTGTCAGCAAAGCAATGTCTCTGCCATTTAATAAGCTGTCCAGATTGATCATTTAATTAGTTTTATTTAATTTATCACATTTCACTTTCAAAATCTGGGCAGTGGGTTTATTTTCTAATGTATTTCTCATGGTCTTTTTTGTTAGCAAAACTACTGGTTTGGGACTGTTTTTTTGAATATTATTCAAATCCCTACTTTTAGTTATCCATTCAGTCTTTTATCTATATAACGATCTATTCACTCATCTATTAGATTATCTACAATTCACCTGCTACAAACACATCAGATGAAGTACTGATGGTCTGTATCTGAAATAGGCCTACTCAGACAACATATTGTCTCTTTATAGAAGAAGTTTAGAAAAAGACGGAAAAACAAATGTCCTTTGAACATTATCTATGTGCCAGTTCGAAAGGTTACCCACTTCAGTATTCTGGCCTGGAGAATTCCATGGACAGTCCATGGAGTCGCAGAGAGTCAGACACAACTGAGCAGCTTTAGAAAAAAAAAAGAAAAAAAGGTTTTGAACTAAGTATTGCATATATGTTATCTCATTCAGTTCCTAGACAAGCTCATAACTGTGCCAAATGAAAAGAGTACCAGAGAATACTGAATAATAATATGAATATACTTAGCACTACTGAACATTTCAAATATTTTAAAATGGTAAATTTTATGTAAACATTTGGCCCAATGACATACATAAGTGAAAAATTTGGATTAAAACTCAGTTTAATTTCTTTTTCCATCTAACTTTTCTACTGAATAAGAACAATGCCCTAAGAAGTACATTGGCAACCTCTTTGGGACTTCAAATAATGGATAACATACTTGCACACTTTTACCACTGGATTCATTCTTTTATATTGAAATCATCTCTGTGTGAGTCTCCTCCATCACACCATAGGTTTCCCTTAGGAAAGAACCTTGTCTTACTCATCTTGCTCTTTCATATCTTGATATTGTATCTGGAATATTGGGTGAGAGCAGGATCTTGGAGGACAGGATGTAAGAAATTGACCTTGAAAGATGCATAGAACTTAAAGAGATGAGGAAGACTGGGTTAGGAAAGGAGGAAATTCAGTTGACAGGAAGTACTCTGAGAAACACAGATGTGAATTTGGGGAAGCATGGGACATGTTAAGTCTGACAATCTGTCTCATTTCTTCAAATGAAACGTCCTGATGAGTTCTAAAGAGTATAGATATTACTGGGATACAATTGACCTTAAACTTCATGACTCTGAATTGGATGTGTTAAATCTGGCTGCTCACTTACTGATATAAGAAAATATCCAGATTAGATTAAATAGAATGACAGAATACATTAAAGGATAAACAATGTAAGGAATATGCTAATATAAGCATAGAATTCACTCTATTAAAGAGCATTCCAGGGAATTTTACACAGTCATCAGTTCAGTTCAGTCTCTCAGTCTCTCAGTCCTGTCTTGCTCTTTGTGACCCCATGAATCACAGCACGCCAGGCCTCCCTGTCCATCACCAACTCCCGGAGTTCACTCAAACTCATGTCCATCGAGTGGGTGATGCAATCCAGCCGTGTAATCCTCTGTCGTCCCCTTCTCCTGCTCCCAATTCCTCCCAGCATCAGGGTCTTTTCCAGTGAGTCAACTCTTCACATGAGGTGGCCAAAGTATTGGAGTTTCAGCTTCAGCATCAGTCCTTCCAATGAACAACCAGGACTGATCTGCTTTAGGATGGACTGGTTGGATCTCCTTGCAGTCCAAGGGACTCTCAAGAGTCTTCTCCAACACCACAGTTCAAAAGCATCAATTCTTCAGCTCTCAGCTTTCTTCACAGTCCAACTCTCACATCCATACATGACCACTGAAAAAACATAGCCTTGACTAGACGGACCTTTGTTGGCAAAGTACTATCTATGTTTTTCAATATAATATCTAAGTTGGTCATAACTTTCCTTCCAATGAGTAAGCATCTTTTAATTTCATGGCTGCAATCACCATCTGCAGTGATTTTGGAGCCCCCCAAAATAAAGCCTGCCACAGTTTCCACTGTTTCCCCATCTATTTCCCATGACGTGATGGGACCAGATGCCATGATCTTCATTTTCTGAATGTTGAGCTTTAAGCCAACTTTTTCACTCTCCTCTTTCACTTTCGTCAAGAGGTTTTTAGTTCCTCTTCACTTTCTGCTGTAAGGGTGGTGTCATCTGCATATCTGAGGTTATTGATATTTCTTCCAGCAATCTTGGTTCCAGCTTGTGCTTCCAGCCCAGCATTTCACACGATGTACTCGGCATATCAATTAAATAAGCAGGGTGACAATATATAGGCTTGACATATTGCTTTTACTATTTGGATCCAGTCTGTTTTTCCATGTTCAGTTCTAACTGTTGCTTCCTGACCTGCATATAAGTTTCTCAAGAGGCAGTTAGTTTTAATTAGTTTTGTTAATAAGTGTTGATCTGTCAACCAGCATTTATTTAAATCCTCAGAATAATGACCACTGTGTATTGTGTGGATTCTGTGAGATCCACTTGAGTGTTTTCTGAATCATCAAAGAAATATAAAATTATTTTACATTATTTAAATGAAAATTAGGTTCTATCATATCTTAATTCTTTTAAAACTAGCATTCTCCACATAATATCATGGTGAACATATTAACCAGAACACTTGACTATTCTGAGCTTCTTATTCTTCATAGCTTCTGAATATTAAGGCTTTATCATTGTGCTTCTTCCATGTCAATCTCTGAGATATTGAACTCGGAAAAAAAAAAAAATCAGTCATCTTCCAACTCTAGGCAGTATTGTCATGAACAATTTTCTCTTTCTGGTAAGTTTCTTTCTTATATTCAAATTGATATGTGAATTCCATCTGCATTCATCTACAACATGCGCATAAAAATGTAATATATGTCAAAAGTTTAATATGTATAGATTTTAAAGGTGGCTATATCTTTAAAGTTCTACTTTAATGTTTTTAATTGACAGGAAAAAGCTTAAAATTTTAAAAAATATATTGTAATTTATTATTAAACATCAGTGACAATTCTCTTTATGCATTTCTTTTTGTTCATATTTTTAAAAGTATGAAATATTCCATTTGTTGTTATCCCAGAGCTTCAGGCCTTAGAAGCTATTGTTCTCTCTATACACACACATATATCTTTATATATGTAACATTTTGTCTTTTATCAGGTATTTTTTTACATAACTATAGATATCAAACCATTTTTAAAATTATTAGAGTGATGAAGTTTAGCCTTTGATCAATGAAAGAAGTCAAATATCTATTGAGCATGAGACTTATAAGGAAATCTGAAAATTCAGATAGAATTTTAATGAAATATTGAAGAAGCTGCAATCAACCAGTGAAAAGTAGGAGGTCAAAGGAAACATGAAAAAGTTACAAATAATTGGTCAGTAGGCTTTACTGCTCAATGAATGGCCCTATGTAGTTCAGCCTTCTTTCATTTACACAGGACCAAAAGACTAGTCTTAACCAACTGGCCATGAGTACAAGTGAATGTATCATTTATAGGCTGGGTCACAGAAAATCAGTCAATTTCCTATGTTCTGGGTTCTTCTGGTGAGAATCCTAAATTAATGCACAATTGTGACATGGAGGAGCTTGTTTACCCTGGATGATCGAGTCACTTTGCATAGCAGAGCCTTGAGCCAACCTGTCAGGACATAGAGTAACATGGAATGATTTTAATGTGTTTAATTACTGAATTTTCAGTTGTTATCTAAGCATAGCCTAACCTAACTTGGCAAGAAGAGAAACTGGTTCTGGAAGTGGAATGATACAGTAATTAAATCTAAAATATACAACATTAGCCAAATGAAAAATAACTATATTGGAGACTATAAAACTGATGAGTCATATCACACAGTAGCAAAACATTTGATGAAAATTTAACTTGTGGTAGTTTGGAAGACAGATCATGCTCTTCTTCATGCAATAGCACTGGTCGCTGTTCAGTAGCTAAGTCACATCTGGCTCTTTGTGATCCCATGGACTGCAGCACACCAGGTTTCCCTGTTCTTCATTATCTCTTGGAGTTTGCTCAAATTCATGTCCATTGAGTCAGTGATGCCATCCAAACATCTTATCCTCTGTTGTCCCCTTCTCCTCCTGCCCTCAATCTTTCCTAGCATCAAGGTCTTTTCCAATGGGTCAGATCTTCATATTAAGTGGCCAAAATATTGGAGCATCAGCTTCAGCATCAGTTCTTCCAATGAATATTCAGGGTTGATTATCTAAAGGTAGTCAAATAAGGATTGACTGCTTTGATCTCCTTGTAGTCCAAGGGGCTCTCAAGGGTCTTCTTCAACACCACAATCCAAAAGCATCTCTTCTTCAACACTCAACCTTATTTATGGTTCAACTCTCACATCCGTACATGACTACTGGAAAAACTATAGCTTTCAATATATGGAACTTTGTCAGCAAAGTAATGTCCCTGCTTTTTAACATGCTCTCTAGGTTTGTCATAGCTTTTCTTCCTTGGGGCAAGCTTTTCTTCCAAGGACCAAGTGCCATGTCTGGTTCTAACTGTTGTTTCTTGACCTGCACACCAGTTTCTCAGGAGACAAGTGAGATGGTCTGGTATCCCTATCTCTTTAAGAATTTTCTACAATTTGTTGTGATCCACGGTCAAAGGTTTTAGTGTAGTCAGTGAAGCAGAAATAGACAACAGAAGCAATGGCACTGGGAAAGAAGTTCAGAACTAAACCTTAGTAATGTGGATTAGTTGCTACTGGAAGGATTTAGCAAAATGTTAGATGAAAGAGATGATATACGATAGAGCTGGCAGGGATACACGTAGAAATAAAAGGTCACAGTCATTCTATAAATTTAAGAGTCTGAAATATGTAAAAAATGTTTTTTGGCCTCAAATTACTAAAAATAGGCCAAAAGGCTTTGATTTAGGAACTTTGATATGGTGGCCATTGCATTGGGAAGGCAACTTGAGGGAAGGAATGCAAATCTATACAATAAATCTTGGAACTGTATCCTCAGAAGAACACTGGATGTGATTATTATTATACAAACTTAACTGAATAAAGCAATTAGAAGGCCATTACATTTATTTTAACTTTTTATTTTGTATTTAAGTATAGCTGATTAACAATTTTATGATAGTTTCAGGTGCACAGCAAAAGGATTCAGCCGTACATATAAATATATCAATTCCCCCTCAAACACCCTTCCAATTCTGACTGCCACATAACATTGAACCAAATTTCATATGCTTTACAGTAGGTCTTTGTTGGTTATAAATTTTAAGTAATATGCATGTCCATCCCAAACTGCCTAACTATCCCTTGCCTCCATTCTTCCTCCCTGCAACGATAAGTTCATTCTCTAAACCTGTGAGTCTCTCTCTCTCTCTTTTGTAAGTACGTTCATTTGTATCATTTCCGTTTAGATTCCACATGTAAGGGGTGTCATATGACATTTTTCCTTCTCTGTCTGAGTTACTGCACTCAGTATGACAATCTCTAGACCCATTCATATTGCTGCAAATAGCCTTATTTCATTCGTTTTAATGGATGGATAATATTCCATACACACACACACACACACACACACACACACACATACCACCGCATTTTATCCATTCCTCTGTTGAAGGCCACCAAGTTTTTAAAAGAGTGAATTGACATCTAAAAAGTCATTCTCAGGAAAGAGAGAGTGGATGATGAATAGATTTAAAAGGTTTGTGTCCTTGCATTATTCTTATCATTAGGTTCTTTCCTCACAATTGTTAGAGTCAGTGGCAGTGAAGTGAGCACTTTAAATGCATAATAGCAGGTTATTGATATGATGATGATATTATTATGGTTATCAAAGGTCAAGAATCATACAGAATGAGGGCTTCATCTAATTAGTCAGAAGTACATGTCTGACAAAACATGATCCACTGGAGGAAGGAAAGGCAAACCACTCTAGTATACTTGCCATGAGAGCTCCATGAACTGTATAAAAAGGCAAAAAAAGATATTACACAGAAAGTTGAGCCTCTCAGGTTGGAAGGTGTCTAATATGCTACTGGGGAAGGGCGGAGGATAACGAGCTCCAGAAAGAATGAAGAGGCTGGGCCAAAGCAGAAACTACACTCAGTTGTGGATGTGTCTAAATGAAAATAAAATCTGGTGCTATAAAAACAGTATTGGATAGGAGCCTGGAATGTTAGGTCCATGAACCAAGGTAAATTGGACATGGTGAAGCAGGAGATGGCAAGAGTAAACATTGGCATCTTAGGAATCAGTGAATTAAAATGAGTGGGAATGGATGAATTTAATTCAGATGACTATTATATCTACTACTGTGAGCAAGAAACCCATAGAACAAATGGAGTAACCCTGATGATCAACAAAAGTGTCCAAAGTGCAGTACTTTTTGTGCAGCCTCAAAAAAGACAGAAGGATCTTGGTTTGTTTCCAAGGCAAACCATTCAATGTCACAATAATACAAGCCTATGCCCCAATCACCAATGCCACAGAAGAAGTTGATCAGTTCTGGGAAGACCTACAGGAGTTCATAGAACTAAAAACAAAACAAAACAACCAAAAAAAAGATGTACTATTTATCATAGGGAATTGGAATACAAAAGTAGGAAATCAAGAGATATCTGGAGTAACAGGCAAATTTGGCCTTCAAGTACAAAATGAAAGAGGGCAAAGTCTAACATAATTCTGCCAAGACAACACACTGATCATAGAAAACACACTTTTTCAACAACACAAGAGACAGCTTTACACATGGACATCACCAAATGGTCAATACTGAAATCAAATTGATTACATTCTTTGTAGTGGAAGATGGAAAAACTGTATACAGTCAGCAAAAACAAGACCTGGAGGTGACTCTGGCTTAGATCATCAGCTTCTCATAGCAAAATTCAGGCTTAACCTAAAGAAAGTGGAGAAAACCACTAGGCGAGTGAGGTACAGTTTAAATCAAATCCCCTATGAATATACAGTGGAAATGATGAATAGCTTCAAGGGATTAGATCTAGTAAACAGAGTCCTGAAGAACTATGGGAATAGGTTCATCATATTATACAGGAGGCCACTAACAAAACCATTCCAAAGGACAAAGAAAAAAAAAAAAAAAAGCAAGAAAACAAAGTAATTGTCTGAGGAGGCTTTAAAAATAGCTGAGGAAAGAAGAGAAGTGAAAAGCAAGGGAGAAAGGGAAAGGTAAATCCAATTAAATGCAGAGTTCCAGAGAATAGCAGGGAAAGACAAAATGCCTTCTTCAATGAATAGTGCAAAGGAATATAGGAAAACAATGGGAGGAGAAAGACTAGAGATCTCTTCAAGAAACTTGGAAATATAAAAGGAATATTTCATTCAAAGATGGGCACAATAGAGGACAGAAATGGTAAAAACCTAATAGATCAAGAAGAAATGGCAAGAATACACAGAAGAACTGTACAATAAAGATCTTAATGACCTGATAACCATGATGGTGTGGTCACTCCCCCAGAACCGGACATTCTGGAGTGTGATGTCAAGTGGTCCTTAGGAAGCACTGCTGCCAATAGAGCTAGCAGAGGTGATGGAATTCCAGGAGAACTATTTAAAATTCTAAAAGATGATGCTATTAAAGTGCTGCACACAATGTGTCAGCAAATTTAGAAAACCCAGAAGTGGCTACAGGAATGGAAAAGGTCAATCTTCATCCCAGTTCCCAAGAAGGGCAGTACTAAAGAATGTGCAAAACACTACAATTGGACTCATCTCCCATCTCCAAAGTCAACATCCTTCAAGCTAGGCTTCAGCATTATGTGAACTGAGGACTTTCAGATGTTTAAGCTGGATTTAGAAAAAGTAGAAGAACCAGAGATCGAATTGAAAACATTCACTGGATCATAGACAAATCAAGGGAATTACAGGAAAACATCTACCTCTGTTTCATTGACTATGCTAAAGTCTTTGTGTGGATCATAGCAAACTGTGGAGAACTCTAAGAGTGGAAACCTGTATGCGAGTCAACAAGCAACAGTGAGAGCCTTGTATGGACAACTGACTGATTCAGGATTGAGACAGATGTATGACAAGGCTGTTTATTGTCACCCTGTTTATTTAATTTATATGCAGAGCACATCATGCAAAACGCTGGGCTGGATGAATTACAAGCTGGAATCAAGATTGCTGGGAGAACTATCAACAACCTCATATATGCAGATGATACCACTTTAATGGCCTAAGTTGAAGCGGAACTAAAGAACCTCTTGATGAGAGTGAGGAGGAGACTGAAAAAGTTGGTTCAAAACTCAAAATTGAAAAACAATATCATGGCATCTGGTTCCATCACTTGATGGCAAATAGAATGGGAAAAGGTGGAAGTGCTAATACTTCCTCTTCTTGGGCTGTACAATCACTGCAGATGTTGACGGCAACCATGAAATTAGAAGACAATTGCCTCTTTGCAGGAAAACTATCACAAAACTAGACAGTGTGTTAAAAAGGAAAGGCATCACTTTGCAACAAAGTTCTGTATAGTCAAAGCTATGATTTTTCCAGTAGTCATGTACAGATGTGAAAATTGTACCATAAAGAAAGCTGAGGGCCAAAGAATTGATGCTTTCAAACTGTGGTGCTGGAGAAGACTCTTGTTGTCTCTTGGAAAGCAAGGAGATCATACCAGTCAATATTAAAGGAAACCAAGCCTGAATATTCATTGGAAGGGCTGATACTCAAGGTGAAGCTCCAATACTTTGACTACCTGATGGGAAGAGCCAACTCATTAGAAAGGACTCTGATGCTGGGAAAGATTGAAGGCAGAAAGAGAAGAGGGAAACAGAGAATGAGATATTTGAAGGCATCAATGAAACATTGAAACACTGAAGGCATCACTGATTCAATGACATGAACCTGTGCAAGGACTGAGAAGGACTAGGAAACTTGGTGTGCTGCAGTCCATGGGGTTATGAAGAATTGGACATGACTTTAGGGCTGCACAAGAGCAACATATGTTCATTGATTCATTACTTACCATTCAAATCTCAAACCTTTTTTTGGAAGATTAATAATGGTATGGCAGAACAGAAAGTGAATGAAAGTATGCTTATTGCTCTGTCTTTTCAACAACCTTCACAACTGAAGTCAACCTTCCCAGGTAGTGCAGTGGTAAATAATCTGCCTGCCAATGCAGCAGGTGTAAGAGATGTGGGTTTGATCTCTGGGTTGAGAAGATCCCCTGGAACAGGGAGTGGCAGCCCACTCCAGTCTTGCCTGGAAAATCCTATAGACAGAGGAGCCTGGTGAGCTATAGACCACGGGGTCACAAAGAGTTGCACACGACTGAGCTACTAAGTCGGAGAAGGCAATGGCACCCCACTCCAGTACTCTTGCATGGAAAATCCCTGGTGGGCTGCAGTCCATGGGGTCGCTAAGAGTCGGACATGACTGAGCGACTTCCCTTTCACTTTTCACTTTCATGCATTGGAGAAGAAAATGGCAGCCCACTCCAATGTTCTTGCCTGGAGAATCCCAGGGACAGGGTAGCCTGGTGGACTGCTGTCTATGGGGTTGCACAGAGTCGGATACGACTGAAGCGACTTAGCAGCAGCAGCAGCAGCAGCAGAGCTACTAAGTGGGGCAGCTCTTTGGCTTAGAGTATCTATTAAAATATGGAGACTTGTTCCCTGAGATCCATGGGCTTCAGTGTTAACTTCTAACTTACATGCACAATTTCATGCATATGTTTAATTGCATTTTCCCTCCTGGGAAGAACATTAACTACTTCAGATTCTTTAAAGAATATATAATTTCAAATATTTAAATGCCCAAATGTGCAGAAAAAAGAGAAGTGGTTTCCATCAGATTGTCTTTATTCATTGTATTATTTGTGTGTGGCTGTCCATTAACAGTTATCCACTGCAAACTCTCATACAGTCAACAGAAATTTGTATTCTTATTACCCTCAACTCAGTAATGTTTGCCCAGAAACACTGTACCAGTTTCTCCTCTTTTTTTTTGACTCTTTTTTACATATTGCTCTCTTGGCTATGAAGAAAAGAAATTCTGAACACTTATGTACCATTGCATGCTCTAATTTTGAACTCTCTCAGTAACTAAAATCCCTCTATTTCCATTTAAAAATGCAACAGTGTTTTTTTTAATTAAGTTTAATTTTTAACATCAATGTGATTTAAATATCAAAATACTACAGACTCTGTACTTTGATAAGTTTTATTCCAAGCGTGTC
The DNA here is from genome assembly GCF_000754665.1 of Bison bison bison. Taxonomy (NCBI): domain Eukaryota; kingdom Metazoa; phylum Chordata; class Mammalia; order Artiodactyla; family Bovidae; genus Bison; species Bison bison. The sequence goes on from NW_011494569.1 coordinate 195,845, forward strand.
CCTTTCCTCTGTCCTATCTCTGGTTCCTTATAAGTAATAATTTTAATACTTATATGTACATATTGTCAGTTTTTCTTTGTGGAAATATGAGGAAAATTAAACATGTATTCTTATATTTCTCCTCTCTTGACACAAAAGTAGAAAATTATGCAATATAATTTTAAACTACTCTCAATCATTATTGCTGTGTTCACTTTATTTGAATTTTTATTATCCAGTATCCTTCTTGAATTTCCAACTCATATTTTATCTTAAATATTGTTTTGTCTTTGATAGAACTTAAAAAATTATTTAAAAGATATGAATTCTCAAAACAAACATTTATTTTTATACTTATTTATTTATTTATTTTTTGGCTGGTTATTCCTGTTGACTGACTTCTAAATCTTAAGATGAATGAAAAATTGCAGTCAATTAAATAGGTTAGTAGTTTTCAAATTTGTTTAAAGGATGGAGGAAATAAAATATTAATTATATTGATACTGACATAAATTTTACTGGGGAAGATAGAATGAGAATTTTATTAAGCTTCCTCTGTGTATGAAAATGAAGTGAAAGTGTTAGTCACTCAGTTGTGTCCGACTCTTTGTGACCCCCATGAACTGTAACCTGCCGGTCTTCTCTGTCGATGGAATTATCCAGGCAGAAACACTGGAGTGGGTAGCCATTTCCTTCTCCAGGAGATCTTCCCCATCCAGAGATTGAGCCCAGGTCCTCCTCACTGAATTCTTTACCATCAAAGTCACCTATGAAACAGTTAATGATGTAATAAACTTCAGAAATTCTCAATCACATAAATGAGTTAATTTTTACTTGGAATCTGTAAAAGAAAAATATCATGTACAACATTTACTTCAAATTATTTAAAAATCTGACTAACATTACCAAGAACAAGTGCTCTTCAAAACAAAATTTGGATAAGTATGTGTAGTCTCAGGAAAACCAGTAGTAAAAGGGATTAATTTGAGATCCTAAATTCTACTCAGTATTTTAAGCTTTGTAAAACATTTCCCAGCATCGCTGCCCGTTTACAGTTGTTGATGGGATATCTAGGTAGAAACAATTTCAGGAGAATTTCAGTTCAATACATTTTTTTTGGAAATATCTATGCTCTCAATCAGAGAAGGCAATGGCAACCCACTCCAGTACTCTTGCCTGGAAAATCCCTTGGACGGAGGAGCCTGGTAGGCTGCAGTCCATGGGGTCGCTAAGAGTCGGACACGACTGAGCGACTTCACTTTCACTTTTCACTTTCATGCATTGGAGAAGGAAATGGCAACCCACTCCAGTATTCTTGCCTGGAGAATCCCAGGGACAGAGGAGGGGGGACACTGCCTTCTATGCGGTCGCACGACTGAAGTCAGACACGACTGAAGCGACTTAGCAGCAGCAGCAGTAGCATGCTCTCAATACATCTAATGTACATATTAATAAGAGATGATTACAAACAGATTACAGCTGTTTTAATGGTTTGGAATTTAGTTTGAATCTGCATAATCTCCCTATCTACCCAGGACACTATATATATATATATATAATAATGTGGAGATAAAAAATAAATCTATCCATTGGCAATTCAAAGATCTTTGGTAAAAACTCTGCAGCTGAATGTTAGAAGAGCTTTCTTAACACTCTTGTAATTAAAAAGTACTTGGTGATGAACTGAAGCCATTTATTGTACTCTGATTAAGGAAGCCAAAAAAGATAAAAATGTCACATATAAAAATAAGCATCATGACTGCTAAAGGAATCTGATCTTTGTGCAATGTGTCAAGGGACTAAATTTTATATAAAAAACTCTTTCCCCTAGAAACTAATCTTTAAAAATGTAGTAATTCTTTAAAAATATTTATTTCCAAGTAGAGATTTCAAATAAATAAGTTGTTTAAAAAAAAAAAAAATGTCTGTAGTCGAAGCTGATATGCAAAATAAGTAAAATAATTTCAGTACAAAATCTCAGTTAAGAAAATTCTGGTATAATAAGTGAAGTGTCATTTATTTTGGCCCTCCCTAGGAATATAATTATATTTAAACCCTCTTGACCTCAAGTAGTATTTAAAGACAACTTTCCTCTCCTTGAAAATTACTCCAAATGCTTTGTTTATGCCACTTGCTGCTAGAAATACAACTTCCTCATCTTATCCCAAATGGTGAGAATTTATGTTTCAAGTTTTCTTCACTACTACTTTTCCAAAAAAGCCTTTCTTTGAGATCCTTAATTGAATATGAATTCTGAACTACTGCTAAATTCTGTTTGTTCATATTAGAACTTAATATACTCAATTGTATACTTACTGTATTCTCTTACACTCTAAGCTCCTGAGCACAAGTACAGCTTTGCATTTAGCATAATAATTTACAAGTATTAGGAGCTCACAAAATGACCAGTAAATGAGTTTACTAGAGTATAATTCAACATTGACCAGCCCTGGGAAAGTAAAGAGGGGGAGGACAACTTATGTTTGAGCCATTAATCCACACTACAGTAGTATAATCTTCATTAAACTTTAATTTTTTTATGACTTGCTTTTGATATTGACTGGCTTCCTTGGTGGCTCACTTGGTAAAGAGTCTGCTTGCAATGCAGGAGACCTGGGTTCAATCCCTGGGTCAGGAATATCCCCTGGAGAAGGAAATGGCAACCCACTTCAGTATTCTTGCCTCAAGAATTCCATGAATAGAGGAGTCTGGTGGGCTATAGTCCATGGGGTCATAAAGAGTTGGACACGACTGAGTGACTAACACTTTGATATTGAATGAATATATTGATATTGAATGATAATATTGATATTGAATGATACTGAATTTTAGCATAAGGTGATTGAATACTTTTTTTGTATACTTAAAAGTATATATATAAAAGTATACAAAAAAAGTATACAAAAAATGACTTATTCAATCACCTTATGCTAAAATTTATTTGGGGTAAAAAATATAAGGTGATTGACAAGTTGTTGTTGGGTGCACATCACATGCTTGGCATGTTCTAGCTGAAGTAAAGAACAGATTAAGAGCCCACAGCACAGTCATTTATTGTAGTGATTATTCATAGACCCGGTTCAGTTCAGTTCAGTTCAATCACTCAGTCATGTCCGAATTTTTGTGACCCATGGACTGCAGCATACCAGGGCTCCCTGTCCATCATCAACTCCCAGAGTTTACCCAAACTCATGTCCACTGAGTCGGTGATGCCATCCAACGATCTCATCCTCTGTCGTTCCCTTCTCCTCCTGCCCTCAATCTTTCCCAACATCAGGGTTTTTTCAAATGAGTCAATTCTTCGCATCAGGTGGCCAAAGTATTGGAGTTTCAGCTTCAGCATCAGTCCTTCCAATGAAAACCCAGGACTGATCTCCTTTAGGATGGACTGGTTGGACCTCCTTGCAGTCCAAAGGACTCTCAAGAGTCTTCTCCAAAACCACAGTTCAAAAGCATCAGTTCTTCGGCATTCAGCTTTCTTTGCAGTCCAACTCTCACATCCATACATGACTACTGGAAAAACCATAGCCGTAACTAGATGGACCTTTGTTGACAAAGTAATGTCCATGATTTTTAATATGTTGTCTAGGTTGGTCATAACTTTTCTTCCAGGGAGTAACCATCTTTTAATTTCATGGCGGCAGTCACTTTCTGAAGGGATTTTTGAGCCCAAAAAATAAAGTCAGCCACTGTTTCCACTATTAACCCATCTATTTGCCATGAAGTGATGGGACTGGATGCCATGATCTTCGTTTTCTGAATGTTGAGCTTTAAACCAATGTTTTCACTCTCCTCTTTCACTTTCATCAAGAGGCTCTTTAGTTCTTCTTCACTTTCTGCCATAAAGGTGGCATCATCTGCATATCTGAGGTTATTGATATTTCTACCAGCAATCTTGATTCAAGCTTGTGATTTATCCAGCCCAGCGTTTCTCATGATGTACTCTGCATATAAGTTAAATAAGCAGGGTGACAATATACAACCTTGACGTACTCCTTTTCCTACGTGGAACCAGTCTGTCATTCCATGTCGAGTTCTAACTGTTGCTTCCTGGCCTGCATCCTGGTTTCTCAAGAAGCAGGTCAGGTCATCTGGTATTTCCATCTCTTTCAGAATTTTCCACAGTTTATTGTGATCCACACAGTCAAAGGTGTTGGCATAGTCAATAAAGCAGAAGTAGATGTTTTTCTGGAACTCTGGTGCTTTTTTTTTTTTTTAATTTTATTTTATTTTTAAACTTTACAATATTGTATTGGTTTTGCCAAACATTGAAATGAATCTGCCACAGGTATACATGTGTTCCCCATCCTGAACCCTCCTTCCTCCCCATACCATCCCTCTGGGTCGTCCCAGTGCACTAGCCCCAAGCATCCAGTATCATGCATTGAACCTGGACTGGCGACTCATTCCATATATGATATTATACATATTTCAATGCCATTCTCCCAAATCATCCCACCCTCTCCCTCTCCCACAGAGTCCAAAAGACTGTTCTATACATTAGTGTCTCTTTTGCTCTCTCGTACACAGGGTTATTGTTACCATCTTCCTAAATTCCATATATATGCATTAGTATACTGTATTGGTGTTTCTCCTTCTGGCTTACTTCACTCTGTATAATAGGCTCCAGTTTCATCCACCTCATTAGAACTGATTCAAATGTATTCTTTTTAATGGCTGAGTAATACTCCATTGTGTATATGTACCACAGCTTTCTTAACCATTCATCTGCTGATGGACATCTAGGTTGCTTCCATGTCCTGGCTATTATAAACAGTGCTGCGATGAACATTGGGGTACACGTGTCTCTTTCCCTTCTGGTTTCCTCAGTGTTTATG
>NW_011494569.1:200761-203057 GCF_000754665.1 Bison bison bison
TGGGGTACACGTGTCTCTTTCCCTTCTGGTTTCCTCAGTGTTTATGCCCAGCAGTGGGATTGCTGGATCCTAAGGCAGTTCTATTTCCAGTTTTTTAAGGAATTTCCACACTGTTCTCCATAGTGGCTGTACTAGTTTGCTTGCCACCAACAGTGTAAGAGGGTTCCTTTTTCTCCACACCCTCTCCAGCATTTATTATTTGTAGACTTTTGGATCGCAGCCATTCTGACTGGCGTGAAATGGTACCTCATAGTGGTTTTTATTTGCATTTCTCTGATAATGAGTGATGCTGAGCATCTTTTCATGTGTTTGTTAGCCATCTGTATGTCTTCTTTGGAGAAATGTCTATTTAGTTCTTTGGCCTATTTTTTGATTGGGCCATTTATTTTTCTGGAATTGAGCTATAGGAGTTGCTTGTATATTGTTGAGATTAGTTGTTTGTCAGTTACTTCATTTGCTATTATTTTCTCCCATTCTGAAGGCTGTCTTTTCACCTTGCTTATAGTTTCCTTTGTTGTGCAGAAGCTTTTAAGTTTAATTAGGTCCCATTTGTTTATTTTTGCTTTTATTTCCAATATTCTGGGAGGTGGGTCATAGAGGATCCTGCTGTGATATGTCGGAGAGTGTTTTGCCTATGTTCTCCTCTAGGAGTTTTATAGTTTCTGTTCTTACGTTTAGATCTTTAATCCTCTTTGAGTTTATTTTTGTGTATGGTGTTAGAAAGTGGTCTAGTTTCATTCTTTTACAAGTGGTTGACCAGTTGTCCCAGCACCAGTTGTTAAAGAGATTGTCTTTAATCCATTGTATATCTTGCCTCCTTTGTCAAAGATAAGATGTCCATATGCGTGGATTTATCTCTGGGCTTTCTGTTTTGTTCTATTGATCTGTATTTCTGTCTTTGTGCCAATACCATACTGTCTTGATGACTGTGGCTTTGTAGTAGAGCCTGAGGTCAGGTAGTCTGTTGCTTTTTTGATGATCCAATGGATGTTGGCAACTTGATCTCTGGTTTCTCTGCCTTTTCTAAATCCAGCTTGAACATCTGGAATTTCACAGTTCACATAATGCTTAAGCCTGTCTTGGAAAATTTTGATCATTACTTTGCTAGCATGTGAGATGAGTGCAATTATGTGGTACTTTGAGCATTCTTTGGCATTGCCTTTCTTTGGGAATGGAATGAAACCTGACCTTTTCCAGTCCTGTGGCCACTGCTGAGTTTTCCAAATTTGCTGGCATATTGAGTGCAGCACTTTCACAGCGTCACCTTTTAGAATTTGAAACAGCTCAACTGGAATTCCATCATATTCACTAACTTTGTTCTTAGTGATGGTTCCTAAAGCCCACCTGACTTCACATTCTAGGATGTCAGGCTCTAGGTGAGTGATCATACCATTGTAATTATCTGGGTCCTGAAGATCTTTTTTGTATAATTCTTCTGTGTATTCTTGCCACTTCTTCTTAATATCTTTTGCTTCTGTTAGGTCCATAGCATTTCTGTCCTTTATTGAGCCCACCTTTGCATGTAATGGTCCCTTGGTAGATTTCATTTTCTTGAAGAGATCTCTAGTCTTTCCCTTTCTATTGTTTTCCTCTTTTCTTTGTGCTGATCACCGAGGAAGGCTTTCTTATCTCTCCTTGCTAGTCTTTGGAACTATGCATTCAAATGGGTGTATCTTTCCTTTTCTCCTTTGGTTTTCACTTACCTTCTTTTCACAGCTATTTGTAAGGCCTGCTTAGACAGCCATTTTGCTTTTTTACATTTCTTTTTCTTAAGGATGGTCTTGCTCCCTGTCTCCTGTACAATGTCACAAACCTCCATCCATAGTTCATCAGGCACTCTATCTATCACATCTAGTCCCTTAAATCTATTTCTCACTTCCATTGTATAATCATAAGGGATTTGCGACTGAACTGAACTGAACGGTCTAGTGGTTTTCCCCACTTTCTTCAATTTCAGTCTGAATTTGGCAATAAGGAGTTCATGATCTGAGCCACAGTCAGTTCCGGGTCTTGTTTTTGCTGACTATATAGAGTTTCTCCATCTTTGGCTGCCAAGAATATACTCAATCTGATTTTGATATTGGCTATCTGGTGATGTCCATGTGTAGAGTCTTCTCTTGTGTTGTTGGAAGAGGGTGTTTGCTATGACTAGTGCATTCTCTTGGGAAAACTCTATTAGCCTTTGCCCTGCTTCATTCGGTACTCCAGCCCAAACTTTCCTGTTACTCTGGGTAACTCTTGACTTCCTACTTTTGCATTCTGGTTCCCTATGAGGAAAAGGACTTTTTTTTTTTTT
>NW_011494569.1:203157-203306 GCF_000754665.1 Bison bison bison
CGTTTCATACGTGATATTATACATGTTTCAATGCCATTCTCCCAAATCTTCCCACCCTCTCCCTCTCCACAAGAGTCCAAAAGACTGTTCTATACCTCAGTGTCTCTTTTGCTGTCTTGTACACAGGGTTATTGTTACCATCTTTCTAA
>NW_011494569.1:203406-205746 GCF_000754665.1 Bison bison bison
GGTCATCTGAGTTAAATTCACCCATTCCAGTTCATTTTAGTTCTCTGATTCCTAGAATGTTGATGTTCACTCTTGCCATCTCCTGTTTGACCACTTCCAATTTGCCTTGATTCATGGACCTAACATTCCAGGTTCCTATGCAATACTGCTCTTACAGTATCAGACTTTGCTTCTATCACCAGTCACATCCACAACTGGGTGTTGTTTTTGCTTTGGCTTCATCCCTTAATTCTTTCTGGAGTTATTTCTCCACTGATCTCCAGGAGCATATTGGGCACCTACCGACATGTGGAGTTCATCTTTCAGTGTCCTATCTTTTGGCCTTTTCATACTGTTCTGTAAGAAATGTGCCCTAGTCCCAAATCTGTGATTGTATAAAGTTAAAAGAATTGATTTACTGAAGTTCTGTCACACAGATTTTTGTTAGGTGATGTTTTCTAAAATACAAGATAATTTAAATATTCATTCTTACTTTAGACTATTCTTCCTCCCTCTAACCTGGAGTTATGTAAGGTTATCTTTCCAAAATCTACTTTTATTATTTTCTACTCATAAACATCTGACATGGGGTTTGTATGTTTTTATTTCTCCCTTTAAAAAGAATGTTTATTTCTATTACAATAACTATGACTACGTAGAGCTTTAAAAATGAGAAAACTGGATTCAAAATAGGAGAAGAAAATAGTTGTGATAAACTTTCAGTATTGTTCTTCATATATTAAACCTGAAAGTTTTGTGGCTATGCATGGATTGCTTTAACCTCATCTTTACCCAGAAATGTTTTTGAAAATGTTAGTGATCTAATAATGAGACACCCAGCAGTGAAAAACAATATTCTCTTTATTTGGATTGGAAGCAAATCTAAAAACATAATAGTTTCATTATTTTTACACTAAGCATTTTCAGATTAAGTGAACCTTACATCCAGCAGTTGAATCAATGTTTAGTGCAATTGCAGAATAAGATGCATTGCTTGTGTTCCTGCAATTTCAAAAGTGGACATATTTTTCATGTCTACTATTTTGATATAAGACTCAATTCTAATAGTATTTCAACAAAAACTATGTTTTGGGGGAATTAGTTTCATAGTTGATAAGATTCTGACAATGATTGATGTTTGATACTTCAAATCCATTCATAAATGTTTCAGTACTTTGATTGCCTTTGGAAGCAAAACTAAGACCCAAGGAGAAATATTATTTGAAACATGGCTCAAGCCTACAACAACAAAAATTCAAGCCAATGCAGACATAGCTTAAATGTCACAACAGTTGAAGTTGTGGTAATCATGTTTTACCTTATATAAAAGTTTGATTCCATAGAATTTATAGCATAAGTTTTTATTTTATAATTATTATGCTTAATATGATTATATAGATAATTTAAATAGATACCCATCAGTTACTGAAATAGGATATGAAGTTGATTTCAACCTCTCAGAATAAAACTTATTCTATTTCAATGCCATACTTCTTGTTATAGACTTGGTTTTATCTTATCTTTTCTGGATAGTCAGAATTGAGCACCGTTGTTCCTTTAGGTCAAGAATATAACAACAACAACAACAAAACCTTGATTTTAATGTTTATTAATTGAGAAGATGTTTCTATTTTAGTAGGGTGGTTTAGGAAAGTCTCTCTCAAGAATAATATTGGGACAGTGCTCTGAGTATGGGAAGAAAATATGTCAAGTGAATATCTAAGAAAGAATATTCCAAAGAAAGCGAATAGTTAACCTCACATTAAAGCCTGTGAGGAAAGGAAGACCTTGGGATGCACAGGAAAAGAAAAAAATTCCAAAGAGCACAGTGAGCTTGAGGAAAGAGGTTGAAGGTAAGATTGATTTTTTTTTTTTTTTTTTGCATTTCTCTACTTTTATTTTTAAACTTTACAATATTGTATTAGTCTTGGCAAATATTGAAATGAATCTGCCACAGGTATACATGTGCTCCCCATCCTGAACCCTCCTCCCTCCTCCCTCCCCATACCATCCCTCTGGGTCATCCCAGTGCACCAGCCCCAAGCATCCAGTATCGTGCATTGAACCTGGACTGGCAACTCGTTTCATACGTGATATTATACATGTTTCAATGCCATTCTCCCAAATCTTCCCACCCTCTCCCTCTCCACAAGAGTCCAAAAGACTGTTCTATACCTCAGTGTCTCTTTTGCTGTCTTGTACACAGGGTTATTGTTACCATCTTTCTAAATTCCATATATATGTGCTAGTATACTGTATTGGTGTTTTTCTTTCTGGCTTACTTCACTCTGTATAATAGGCTCCAATTTCATCCACCTCATTAGAACTGATTCAAATGTATTCTTTTGAATGGCTGAGTAA
>NW_011494569.1:206013-234614 GCF_000754665.1 Bison bison bison
TATAAACAGTGCTGCGATGAACATTGGGGTACACATGTCTCTTTCAATTCTGGTTTCCTCAGTGTGTATGCCCAGCAGTGGGATTGCTGGATCCTAAGGCAGTTCTATTTCCAGTTTTTTAAGGAGTTTCCACAGTGTTCTCCATAGTGGCTGTACTAGTTTGCATTCCCACCAACAGTGCAAGAGAGTTCCCTTTTCTCCACACCCTCTCCAGCATTTATTGCTTGTAGACTTCTGGATCACAGCCATTCTGACTGGCGTGAAATGGTATCTCATAGTGGTTTTGATTTGCATTTCTCTGATAATGAGTGATGTTGAGTATCTTTTCATATGTTTGTTAGCCATCTGTATGTCTTCTTTGGAGAAATGTCTATTTAGTTCTTTGGCCCATTTTTGATTGGGTCATTTATTTTTCTGGAGTTGAGCTGTAGGAGTTGATTGATTGTTATGGTGAGACATTGTAGCATAAATGTAATTAGAAACACTTCAAAAGTTTGAGTAGGAAAGTGAAAACATCTGAGAGATGTTTTAAGAAGAAAATTTAACTCTGGGTAGAGGGTGGGATATAGGGAATGATGAATAAAAGTAAGAAAACCATGAAACTATCAACTTCAACAACCCAGGTGAGGAATGATGGGAAATTTTACTAGTTGAAGGTCATATGCATGTCTTCTCAGTTGCTTCAGTCATTTCCAACTCTTTGCAATGCCATGAACTGTAGCCTACCAGCTCCTCAGTCTGTGGGACTCTCCAGGCAAGAATACTAGAGAATGCTGTCATCTTCTCCAGGGACCTTCCTGACCCAGGGATCAAACCCGTGTCTCCTGTTTTGTAGGCAGATTCCTTACCGACTGAGCCACCAGGGAAACCCTGAGGGCTATATAGGTGTCAGTAAATGGTCATATCTGGAAAAAAATTACATTAGAGCTGCTGCTAAGTTGCTTCAGTTGTGTCTGATTCTGTGTGACCCCATAGATGGCAGCCCACCAAGCTCCCCTGTCCATGGGATTGTTCAGGCAAGAGTACTGGAGTGAGTTGTCATTGCCCTTTCCTAAGTTAGAGCTAAACTCTTGCTAATGGTTTAAATGTGGGTTCTGGGAGAAGAGAAGGAGTTGGCCAGGACAACTAAATGAGTGGTGGTGATGTTTTTGAAGATGGAGTAAGTTGGTGGAGAACATTTTAGGGGATAAGAAAGGAAGGAATCAACAGTTTTGTTTAGGGAATACATGCTAGAGATTCAGGTTGGTGACATACACACTTAAGAATCATCTGTGGATATATGATGTTTAAAGCCAAAGCAATGGATGAAATGATCTAAAGAATAAATTTAGATCAATAAAAAGAGAGTCTGAGGGTGAGTTCTTATGGGAATGCAACATGAAAAGGCCAAGGAAGAAAATCCTGAGAAGGAATAGCCCCTGCAGTCAGAGGAAACCTAGGAGATTCTTTTATTCCAGAAGGTAAGTGATGAAACAATTTCAAGAAAGATCAGATGCCAGTGAGAGCTTGTGTATGATGGAAATTATGAAAGGATTGCTGAATTTAGCAGCATAGAGAATGCTGCTGATATTGACAAGGGAAATTTAAGTGGAGAGATATGGGAGACTGCCTGATTAGTATGGATTCAAGAGGGAAAGAGAGGCAAGGAAGTAGAGACAATAAATTCTGAATTATTCTATTATTAAGAGGAGCAGAAAAGAAGAGCAGTAATTAGAAGATATAATCCACAAAAGGTATTTGTTTTCTTTGAATGCCATAAAAGAGGAAATGCTTAAAATGAAGAAGAGGAGAGATGATTATTAAAAGACATGTTTTTGAGTAGGCAAAAAGAGATGGAATTCAATGCACAGAAGGAGTTGGACTTAGGTAGCTGCAAGGACACTTCAGCAATTATAAGATGGAAGGAAGAATATATCAGTGAAGACGGGGATCAGATATTCATTTAGGAGGAAAAGAATAGGAGATGATTTCCTATCATTCCAGTATTTTATCTTAAAAGATTCAAAGGCATCAGCTGATGCTAAGAAAAAGAAGGTGTTGAAGATTGAAGGGAGAATAGAAGCTGTGAAGTAATCATACTACAGAGTGAGAAAGTAGTTTCACTAAGATAATACTAGGCAATATTAGGATTGCTAGGCAGTGTTGAGAGTTTACTTTAGAATTGTGGTCATAAATCCACAGGATATTTATCTGCATGCTGTATATTACATTCTATGTATGTTTAAATGTTTGGATAGAGGTAGAGTGTGAATATAAAGAGTTATATGCAATCGGGATAGAGATTATTCTGCACAAGTACAAAGTGAAAATAGAAGGGCAAGGTTGAGAGTATGTGTGAAGTAGTATTATAGTAATAAATGCAAGATGCAAAATACAAGGGAACTCATATAGTAGATAACTGCATTGGAAATACTAGTGAGATTGAAGAATTGCAGGAATTTATGTACTGGAGAAGATGAGCTGAACATACAGAAAGTCTTAGTTGAGCAGCAAGACACTTGACATGGTTTATATATTGAAAATTATTACTATGTAGTGATTAGTGATGAAGAATTAGAGATAACAACAGGAAAAAGATGACTAGAACTGAGGAGGTTAAGGAAGGAAGCAAGAGGACAAAGTGTTAAATATTGAATAAAAAATAATAACAGCAGTAGTATAGTTACAAGTAAAATGAGGCTTGTATTAAAATCTTCAATGGGGGTGACACAAAGGCTTATATAAGTATGCATTAATGAAGGATGGCTGATACTACCAGTGCACAACACTTGGTGATAGATGCTTCTAAGAAGCATTTCAGAAGCACCCTAAAATGCTTTGCATTTAGAGAAGGATGGATAAAAATGAATAAGGGTCTGGGAGAATAAGCCAAGATGAAGAAATATATACCTAAACTCTTACTTCTGGGCTCTGAGTTACAATGGAAGTATGAGAAAACCGAATTATCTCTTGACAGACTTTTAAGCAATAGCAATGTCCTAAGGGAAAGATTTCCTCTTCTTGGGCTCCAAAATCATTGCAGATAGTGACTGCAGCCACGAAATCAGAAGATGATTACTTCTTGGAAGGAAAACAATGACAAACCTGGACAGGGTGTTGAAAAGCAGAAACATTACTCTACCACCAAAGGTCCATCTAGTCAAAGTTATGGTTTTCCCAGAGGTCACATACAGTTGTGAGAGCTGGACCATAAAGAAGGCAGAATGCCAAATAACTGATGTCTTCAAACTGTGGTGCTGGAAAGGACTCCTGAAAATCCCTTGACAGAAAGGAGATGGAACTAGTCAATCTGAAGGAAGATCAACGCTGAATACTCCCTGAAAGGACTGATGCTGAAGTTGAAGCCCCAGTATTTTGGTCATATGATGTGGACAGATGACTCATGAAAAGTCCCTGATGCTAGGAAAGATTGAGGGCAGAAGGAGAAGAGGGCATCAAAGGATGAGATGGCTGGACAGCATTACCGATGCAATGAACATGAACTTGGGCAAACTGCGGGAGATGGCGAGGGACAGGGAGGCCTGGCATGCTGCAGTCCATGGGGTCACAAAGAGCTGGACATGACTGGACGACTGAACAACAACAACAAAGGGAAAGATAAAAGGATTTTTGCTGATGACAAACCAGGAGTCCCAGGAAGAAAGGTATTGTGAAAATGGAAGGAGGATAAAAAGTGAATCAGAATAATAAAAATCTCTCTGCAAAGCCACGTGAGAATAAGGGTCTTGGTGAATGCGGAAGACCACCTGTAGTGATTGAGGTAGAAGGGAATGTGAGGCACTGTCTGCCTATCCCTGCTGGATTCCTAGTCAAAATGAATCACCACTTTCTTGAGGTTGATCTAGTAGCCAGTTTGTTGATATAGAGGAAAATTACTCAGGGGAGAGGTGCCAGGGAGATGGATTAGGAGCTTGATGGGAGTAATAATAGCTCTGAAGGACTCTTAAAAACGCTGCTCTAGACAATATTTGAACCAAGTTGGCCTTCTTTAAAACTTGCTAGGGGTATGTTGGCAGAACAAAGGGGAATATTGAACACAGTATTCAGTATCACTTGGAGTCCACTGTGGATACTATTAAGATCTAAGGTTGGGGGATATCATGAGAAAAGCAAATGTTTCTCCATGGAGTCTGTCCTTGACTCCCATGGATACCAATGAAAATGCTTTGCCTTGCTGTAAATTGTGAACTATGTATCTTACCTTTGCCTGTATAGATCTAATTTCCATCTTTCTCTGCCCTGTTCTTTTCCCTGACTTTTGTGAACTCCATCCTTTGTCCTCCCTCTTTAGGTTGGGTTTGCTCAAAAGGATTGGAGAGGAAGGGAAGAATGGCATCACAGTGTTTACTTCCCCATTATTCTTCTCTTGGCTTCTGTGTAAACTACTATATTCCTTAACTACAAACCCACTGAAGATATATTTTTTTAAGCTTCTATGTAGTTCTTTTATTGTTCATATTTTGTTAGCTACTCTTTGCTTTGTTATTTCAAGCCTACACATGGTCATGATATTCCAGTCTTAGGAACATGCTTAGGATTTTGCATTCTACCTTGTGGTTTTCCTACACCTTGCTCACAACTTTGCACATAACTTTTTCAGATTGCCAACTTTGAGTAAGTTGCTTCCTGCAGCAAAATATAGTAAATGGTAAATGGTGCATCAATGTCCAACAAGTGGACCTTAAATGAGATTCTGGAATTGGGTTGCTCATATATTTGAGAAATGCACAGATTTTTGCTGTGGAGAAATAGGAGTAACCCAGAGTATGTTCTAGTATTCAGGATGTGCATGCAACGTGCAATGAGGCAGGTGAAAGAAAAAGTGTTTGGCAATCGAGGGCTGTGTTGATCCTTTGCTACAACTACAGCAGTAATTATATAAATGTTGTAGTATTGGCTGGCATACTATGAAGGCTATTTAGTACAACCAACTTTTGACATATTGATAGTTTCTGATTAGATAGCCAGTGAGGCATTGAAAGAATTGCTAGAACACAGTTGCCTAGACAGTATATTAAAAAGCAGAGACATCACTTTGCAGACAAAGGTCAATATAGTCAACAGATATGAGAGTTGGTCCATAAAGAAGGCTGAGTGCCAAAGAATTGATGCTTTTGAATTAAGGTACTGGAGAAGACTCTTTAGAGTCCCTCAGGCAGCAAGGAGGTCAAACCAGTCAATCCTTAAGGAAATCAACACTGAATATTCATTAGAAGAACTGATGCTGAAGCTAAAGTTCCAATACTTTGGCCACCTGATGGAAAAGAGCTGACTCTAGAAAAGACCCTGATGCTGGGAAAGATTTAGGGCAGGAGGAGAAGGAGGCAAAAAAGAATAGATGTTTGGATGGGATCATTGTCTCAATGGATGTGAGTTTGAGCAAACCCTTGGAGATAGTGAAGAACAGGGAAACCTGTTGTGCTGCAGTCCAGGGAGTAACAAAGATTCAGATACAACTTAGTGACTTAACAACAACAACACAGTTGTTATTATACAACAATCATTATCTTATCATTGGATTTGTTATATGTTCCTTGCTTGGATTGGGTAAAGGTTTTTGTGTTTAAGTCTCCAACCCTTTATATTTGCTCCCTGACCTCGGTTAACCTCATTCAATTCTATATCAGTAGTTAAATTAAGGCAACTTATTACTATCCAAATCAGTTCAGTTCAGTCATTCAGTCTTGTCCAACTCTTTGTGACCCCATGTGACCCCAGAGAAAAAGCACACCAGGCTTCCCTGTCCATCACCAACTCTGCAAGTAAATGTTACCAAATATTTCAATGACAAAATAAGAAAATGTGGCAGTTACCACATTCTCTGAGCAATATTAAACAATTTATGAAGTCACTAGCTTTGAAAGGTTATAGTACTGTAGATTTTGCTGAAAAGAAACTACATAATACGTCATATATAATTTCAACTTCTCTTTACACTTTTTCTCTGGTCCCAGAGAATTAGAAAGTTGTGTGATACAGTCTGAATACTGGCTAATTCATATACTTTCCTGGGACAAGTTAATTTATTATCTCTAGGTCATGTTTTCATCATCTACATAATTTGACTATTATAACATCTTCTACTATTTTGTGAAGAAAAAATATGATAATTAATGTGGCCAGTACAGTGCCCAGAACATATAAATGCACAGTAGAAGCTTTATCTTAATCCCCAGACCAAAATTCTGCCTGGGAAAATCACCTAAACTTTATCGATAACATTTATGATTTTTTTAACTTTTATTTTATATTAGAGTATAGGTGATTAACAATATTGTGACATTTATGATTTCTGAATAGAAAAATTAAGAACAAGTAGGGTGATGATGCTGTAATGAGTATGTGTATGGTGGGGGAGGTGGTGTTACAGCATCTGGCATTCAAGGAATTCTATCAGATCAGATCAGATCAGATCAGTCGCTCAGTCGTGTCCGACTCTTTGCGATCCCATGAATCGCAGCACGTCAGGCCTCCCTGTCCATCACCAACTCCTGGAGTTCACTGAGACTCACGTCCATCGATCAGTGATGCCATCCAGCCATCTCATCCTCTGTCATCCCGTTCTCCTCCTGCCCCTAATCCCTCCCAGCAACAGGGTCTTTTCCAATGAGTCAACTCTTCGCATGAGGTGGCCAAAGTACTGGAGTTTCAGCCTTAGCATCATTCCTTCCAAAGAAATCCCAGGGCTGATCTCCTTCAGAATGGACTGGTTGGATCTCCTTGCAGTCCAAGGGACTCTCAAGAGTCTTCTCCAATACCACAGTTCAAAAGCATCAATTCTTTGATGCTCAGCCTTCTTCACAGTCCAACTCTCACATCCATACATGACCACAGGAAAAACCATAGCCTTGACTAGACGAACCTTTGTTGGCAAAGTAATGTCTTTGCTTTGAATTCTATAGGTTTTACCAAATGCTTGTATTCTTGACTGTAGAAAATATAATTTTAGCCAGATTATTTATTTGAAATAAAATTATCATTCAGGCCTTGCTATAGATTGAATTACATCCCCTCCAAAAAGATATGTTTAAGTTCTAACCTCTTTAGAAAGTGACCTTATTTAAAAATAAGATCATTACAGATGTAATTAGTTAAGATGCAGTCATACTGGACTAGGATGAGCCCATAATCCAATGTGAGTGGTATCTTTAGAAGAAGATGTTCATAGAATATCATGTGAGGATAAATTCAGAAATTGGTAGTGATCCAATTGCAAGCCGAAGAATATCGGAGATTTCTGGGAAACCACCAGAAGCTGGAAAGAAGCAAGGAGGGATTCATATAGGGTTCAGAAGGAGCATGGTACTACTGATATCTTGATTTTGGATTTCTAGCTTCTGAAACTGAGAAAGAATAAATGTCTGTTATTTTGATTAATGTTTCTTGGTACTTTTTTATGGCAGTCCTAGGAAAAAATACAGACTTAAAAGTTAGGTACAAACAGTAGAAATCATTGAGGAATAGCTTTCAGAACTCTGCTTGGGAATATAGAATCACTCAAAGAAATGTAGTTACCAACTACCTAAAGACCACTGACTCTAGGGTTGCAAACATGCAAATCAACTGCAAACATGAAATATATCCTACATAAGACAGAGATTACAACACTTCTCTTAAAAAGAGTGTGAATAATTGGATTAGTCTTGGATATTTTCCCTTTATGTTTTAGTTTTTATCCCATTTTTTAACCAAATAGATGATGTTTTCAGGTATTTTTCTTTATTACATTTTTAGTCTCTCACTGGTCCAAATGATGATTTAAGCAAATTTAAAATGTTTTATTATTATTTTCTCAAAAACAATAGCTAGCTGCATCCTAAACTTCCAAATTGAGAAATTCACAATGGGTTAAAAATGAATGGCTCCAATGATCACCAAAATGAGTGATCATTACACTATTTACAAAAGTTGGACATTATCCTAAGAGAGATGCTGTTATAAGAACTTCTCTTTATTGTTCTTTTCCACACACACACACACAATCACAAAAGAAGGGAAATGTGAATTGTTTTCTTTGAAAGAAATGAATTAATTTTTCTGAATTTATTTATTTATTTATTTTTAATTTTATTTTTTAACTTTACAATATTGTATTGGTTTTGCAAAGAAATGAATTAATTTTTAAAGCAAGAACACATTGCTACACATGTATGTAGTTTAGGTCAAAACATATTGAAGAGAAACAGTTCGGAGATAAATATTCAAACATCCTCCAAATTAGTTAAAACCATTTCTTTAAGTATCTGGGGGTCACACCCATATCATGTATGCTGATACTTTACTGATTTTTTGTTCTCTTCCTGAAAGAATATCGTTCTGGATAAGTGTACTTTGGGGAAGGAGTGATAGAGCCAAAACTGTTGAATTATTAAAAGTTTTATATAGTATCCACAGGAAAGAGTGTGTGGAATACTTGTGTCAAGATCATTTGGGAAGATAATCAAGCTAAGTAGACAGGCAGATCAGCCAAGAAAGAAATCGGATATAAAATGAGAACCACCAAAATCAAAATTATTTAAATATCATTGCCATGTTTACAAATGGGCTGAACAAAATACCTCAGTAAATAAAAAGTTTTTCAAGGGAAAGATGGAAGTATCCACAACACAGAATAAGAATAAAGACAACAAATGCCAAGCATTCAGCTAAAACAAGCTGCTTAATTAGTTTTCCTTTGCCTCATGAAGAATAAACAATTGCTTTTCATGTTTATAACTAACCAAGCACATTCTTCAGGGAATAATATATTCTTATTAAAGCTTTGAGTGATCATTTTGTATTGAATTTACTTCACCTTAAAAGCATAATTCTAACTTTCATACTTTTATTTCAATAATCAGGTGTGGTCTTTACAAGTAGATGATAAAATAGGTGTTGGACCTATGCAACACCAGATGAGGTCTACAGACAGGTTTGCTCTGTAAGCTATTTGTTACCAGAAAGCAGTGAGTACAAAGGTTACAAATTTTAAAACTTTTCTAGCAGTTGATGTTCTCATGACATCAAGCTTGTGGTGAATAGACTCTTCTCATTGGATGGAACCTAAACTAATTTGGATGTTGTTTAACTTATAGTTGAGTTCCATAGAACAGAAGCTTTATATTAGTCATTTATAGCTGGACCATATATTGAACTATGACAGATTGAAAACTAAACAAAGTGCCCTTTATTACACATAGTTTGGTATAGAGGCAGCGACATGGAGTCTGAAATCAGAAAGGCTTAATTTCAAATACAACACCACATTCCTTATTTCCTGTGATTTCAAGGATGTTGCTTGACTTCAAAAGATGGAGATGGAAATTTTTACCCCAAAGGGTCAGTAAGAACATTAAATGGAATGCCCTGACAATGAATGAAACAGTGACATAACATTGCTTCACAGTTATTCAAGTAACTTAAGTTCCTATACTACCTTTCCCACTGAGGCAGCCACCACCACCAGGATTAACAAATCTAGTCTTCTAGCAAAAACAACACACTTTCTAATGTGACCATAAAATAGAACAGTTAGTAATTCTGTGTTGGAATTTTCTGAATAAAATAGAGAAACCATAATATACTGTATGTGTACATGTACATTCAACACTTTGTTGTTGTTCAGTTGTTAAGTCGTGTCTAACTCTTTGTGACACATGGACTGTAGCACACTAGGCTCCTCTGTCTTCTATTATCTTTCAGAGTTTGCTCAAATTCATGTCCATTGAGTCAGTGGTACTATCTGATGATCTCATTTTCTGCCACTCCCTTCTTTGCATTCAATTTTTCCCATCACCAGGGTCTTTTCCAATGAGTCGACTTTTTGCATCAGGTGGAAAAGTACTGGATCTTCACCTTCAGCAACAGTCTTTCCAATGAATATTCAGGGTAGATTTCCTTTAGGATTAATTAGTTTGATATCCTCATAGTCCAAGGGATTCTCAAGAGCTTCCTCCAGCACCACAGTTCAAAAGAATCAATTCTTCAGTGCTCAACCTTCTTTATGGTCCAACTTTCACATCTATACATGACTACTTTAAATTATATTTTAATCATAGTCTAATAAATCAACAGGAAAACAGTGTTTCCTAAATCCTCCCTAACATGCTCCCCTGAACTTGATTTTACTTTCTAATCAAGCTCTAAGCATTCTATGCTGGTTCTTGCTTTTACTGCATAAATACACTACTAAAATGAACTGATAGTGGTCTATTTCCACTATAGAGCATACTCTTTGTCTTGCAAATAACTATTATAATTGATATGGGCTAAGGGTGTGAATAGGAAGTTCCTAGGAAAGAAATGCAAATGGTTAAATAAATACATGAAATATTCAATATTGCTCATCGCTAAAGAAATAGAAATTAAAATGGTGGTGACATTTGTCATATCTCACATTGGCAAAGATTAATATGTTTGCTAAAATACAGTACTGACAATGTGCATGGGAGACAGAAATGTTCATTCTAATCCAAGCTATTGCAACAATCTAAAAGAAAAAATGATACTTATCAAACTGAAAATACACATACCCTTTGACAAAGAAGCACTACCGTTAGGAGTTTACTATAAAATAATCTTGCAAAAATTTAGCAAAATATGTACATGGAGTTGCTAATGGCTTCATTACTACTACTATGAAAAAATGAAGTACTCTAAATATCCATCAAGATGAGACTGCTTGGTACCCATGGGTACCTTATTTTTGACAAATTTTGAATGCATAGTGGGGCAAAGACAGCCTCTTCAATAAATGGTGCTAGGAAAACTAGGCAGCTGTATGTAAGGAATGAAATTAGAACACTTCCTAATACCATATACAAAGATAAACTCAAAATGGAATAAAGACCTAAAGGTAAGACAAGAAACCATTAAACTCTTAGACCAAAACATTGGCAGAGCACTCGATGAAATAAATCAAAGCAAGATCCCCTATGACCCACCTCCTAAAGTAATGGAAATAAAAATAAAAGCAAACAAGTGGGACCTGACTAAACTTAAAAGCTTTTTCACAGCAAAGGAAACTATAAGCAAGGTGAAAAGACAATCCTCAGAATGGGAGAAAATAATAGCAACTTAAAAAACTGACAAAGAATTAACTTCCAAAATATACAAGCAGCTCACACAACTCAATGCCAGAAAAACGAACAACCCAATTAAAAAGTCGGAAAAAGACCTAAACAGACATTTCTCAAAGAAGACATAGAGATGGCTAACAAACACGTGAAGGCATGCTCAACATGGCTTATTATTAGAGAAATGCAAATCAAAGCTACAATGAGATATCACCTCACACCAGTCAGAATGGCCATCATCAAAAAGCCTACAAACAATAAATGCTGGAGAGCGTGTGGAGAAAAAGGAATGCTCTTGCACTGTTGATGGGAGCATAAATTGATACAGCCGCGATGGAAAACAGTATAGAGACTACTTTTAAAACTACGAATAAAACCACCATATGACCCAGCAATTCCACTCCTAGTCATATACACTGAGGAAATCAAAACTGAAAAAGACACATGTATCCCATTGTTCATTGCAGTACTATTTACAGTAGCTGGAACATGGAAGCAACCTAAATGTCCACTGACAGATGAATGGATAAAGAAGAAGTGGTACATATACACAATGGAATATTCAGTTCAGTTCAGTCGCTGAGTCGTGTCCGACACTGCGACACCATGAATCGCAGCACGCCAGGCCTCCCTGTCCATCACCAACTCCCGGAGTTCACTCAAACTCTTGTCCATCGAGTCAGTGATGCCATCCAGCCATCTCATCCTCTGTCATCCCCTTCTCCTCCTGCCTCCAATCCCTCCCAGCATCAGAGTCTGTTCCAATGAGTCAACTCTTCGTATGAGGTGGCCAAAGTATTGGAGTTTCAGCTTTAGCATCATTCCTTCCAAAGAACACCCAGGACTGATCTCCTTTAGAATGGACTGGTTGGATCTCAGCCATAAATAGGAATGTGTTTGAGTCAGTTCTAATGAGGTGGATGAACCTAGAACCTATTATACGAGTGAAGTCAGTCAGAAAAAGAGAAATAAATATCTTATTCTAATGCATATATATGGAATCTAGAAAAATGGTACCGAATAATTTATTTATAGGTCAGAAATGGAGAAACAGACATAGAGAATGGACTTATGGACACAGGGAGAGGGGAGGAGAGGGTGAGATGTATGGAAAGAATAACATGGAAACTTACATTACCATATGTAAAATGGATAGCCAACAAGAATTTACTGTATGGCTCAGGAAACTCAAACAGGGGCTCTGTATCAACCTAGAGGGGTGGGATGGGGAGGGATATGGGAGGGAGGTTCAAAAGGGAGAGGATATATGTATACCTATGGCTGACTCATGTTGAGATTTGACAGAAAATAACAAAATTCTGTAAAGCAATTATCTTTCCACAACAACAACAACAAAAATTAATTAAAGACATATTTGAATAGCATGCACCACCATCCATTCTAAGTAATATAATATATTATATCATATAAGGGGTAATATAAGGGGTGTGTGTGTGTGTGTGTGTGTGTGTGTTGTGTGGGAAAGTGTTATAAAGCAGGTGTTACATCCAAATTAAGATAATTTGAGGACTGATTGATAATAGATCTTTTAAAATTGGTGAACATAGTACAGGGACCCAAGGAATAGCATACATCCTGGGGCTACTTTTAGCGGAACCCTTACAATCCCTAAACTTGCTGGGAGACAGAAGGCAGAAGCTACCAGGATCTAGAAGTTAAAAAGACATATAGGTGTCTGTCTTGAGAGAGCACTCAGAGAAGAACAAAAGTCTGCTTCAAGCAAGCCAAAAGCAAGGGGACTAAAGAAATGTTTCACCCCTCACTCTCATTTCAGTTTTTGTCTTCCTTCTGGGTTCTGATTGGCCTAACTCAAATAGAAGCCAGAGTACACTGGGATGACCCAGAGGGATGGTACGGGGAGGGAGGTGGGAGAGGGGTTCCGGATGGGGAACACGTGTACACCTGTGGCGGATTCATGTTTGATGTATGGCAAAACCAATATAATATTGTAAAATAATTAACCTCCAATTAAAATAAATAAATTTAAATTAAAAAAAATAAAAAACAAAAAAAGAAGCTAGAGTTAAGGAAGCCTGTAGAGATCAGTCTTTTGAGGCTAAATAATGATGTTAAAAGATACAAAGAGCGTACCCAAAATAGTGTGTGTATACAAAAGTGTGCATATATAGAACAAACATACACAAATAAGAAACAGGGAGGTAGTCTGTCCTCATTGTATTTATCGAAGTGTTAACTGTAGTTATTAACTATGGTAAAGTGAGATTTAAAATGAATTTTACTTTCATTGTCTTTTTCAGAGTGATTTTTTTCTTATTAGATGGATATGATTTATATATTTAGAAACAACAAGAAAGGCAATTTTATGGGGAAAAAAAAAAAGTACAGGATTGGTGGTAGTTCAAATAAAAAGGTAGATGAAAGAAGACATGATCCAAAATTTAAAACAGGCTTTCCTTAACCTTGCTTAAGCCTACTTAACCATCCAGTAGCTCATGCAGCTTCTAGCACATTGTAACAAAAGACACCAAAGCAAAAGCTAAGCATTAAAGAAGTACATTGTGAAAAACCCAAATGATGCAGAAACAGAAGAAATGAGAATTAAAGACTCAAAACCTATTTCCACATAATCTGAAGTCGTGAGTCATAACACAGAGTGCACCAGAACTCTATTTTCTCAAAATATATAGAGATGATCCACTACCATGATTTTTAGAAAGGTCATAGATCCCAGGGAAAAACAGTCAGAAATCAGGACAAACAGAAAAATTGCATTTTGTTAGCAATGCTCAGTATAAATTGCATCTAAATAAAGGCTAACATGAAATTCTGACCTGACATGTTTTCCAAGAAACTATTTTTGTTTCAGCATATAGCAGTGACAGAGCAGAGATATGAAATGCTTAAATCTCAGCTCAAATACTTACCTGTATCCATGACCTTGAAAATCCATCACACAACGTCTACAGATCAGAATTTCTCCAGCATGAGAGATAATATGACTCAAGCTCACACTGACTTCTTTTTTTTTTTTCTTTTTTGTGTAACAGAAGTAAACTGTTAACCTACTTTTATTTACTGTAATTGTAAGAATATCCAAGTGTATCAGCAACTTGGCCCTTATACTGATCAGGAATAAAGGGGACCTGTAGGTCACCAGCTGTCTTTTCTCATTAATGACTTATTTGTACACACAGTATCACTTCCCTGTGACATCACACAGAAAGGCTCTAAATAGTCCCCACTCTTTGACCAAGCCTCCTTTCGGGTCTATGTCTGACACAACTCCTAGTTTGTATTATGTGATATTCTGGACTGTGGACCATGTAGCTTCAATCTTCTAAAGCATCTTTCAAGAAATAATGGGGCTTTTATATTCCTGGCACTATCCTAGGCACAGTGTATCCTAGAGGCCAGAGATAGACCAATGAACAGTACAGTTATAACCTATACTCTCATGGAGCTCTAGGATAAGTGGGTGTGATGTTTGATTTCACGTACCAAATTGGTTAAGCTATAGTTTCCAGATATTTGGTCAAACAACAGTTTGAATATTGATATGAAGCTAATTTTAGATAAGATTAACATTTAAATAAGTAAAATTTGAGTAAGGCAGATTATTCTCCATAATGTGAGTTGGCCTTATCTGATCAGTTGAAAGATTGAGGGCAGGAGGGCAAGGGGGCAACAAAGGATGAGATGGTTGGATGGCATTACGAAATCAATGGACATGAATCTGAACGAACTTTGGGAGATAGTGAAGAACAGGGAGGCCTGGAAAGCTGTAGTCCAACAAAGAATTGGATACAACTAAGCAACTGAACAACAAGAGCAAATCAGTTGAAGGCCTTTAAAGAAAACAGATTAGTTGTCCCAAGGGATACATGGTTCTTTCTAAAGACTGATTTTAGACACCATTACAACATCAACTCTTCCCTTGATATTCAGGCAGATTATGAACTTATCAACCTTCAAACAGGCATAAGCCAATTCTTTAGAATAAATTTCTCTCTCTTTCTCTCTTCCTCTCTTATGTATAGATGAGACAAGGAAGAGAGCTCGCACCAGGAACTGAATCAGCTGTTACTTTGATCTTGGACTGCCTAGCCTCCAGAACTGTGAAAAAAAAAAAAAAAAGTTTCTACTGTTTAACCCATTAAGTCTATGGTATAACCTTCAGTTCAGTTCTGTTCAGTCATTCAGTTGTGTCCTACTCTTTGCGACCCCATGGACTGCAGCGCGCTAGGCCTCCTCATCCATCACCAACTGCCGGACTTTTACCCAAACTCATGTTCACTGAGTCGGTGATTCCATCCAACCATCTCATTCTCTGTTGTCCCCTTCTCCTCTTGTCCTCAATCTTTCCCAGCATCAGGATCTTTTCAAATGAGTCAGCTCTTCGCATGAGGTGGCCAAAGTATTGGAGTTTCAACATCAGTCCTTCCATTGAACACCCAGGACCGATCTACTTTAGGATGGACTGGTTGGATCCTCTTGCAGTCCAAGGGGCTCTCAAGAGTCTTCTCCAACACTGCAGTTCAAAAGCATCGATTCTTCAGTGCTCAACTTTCTCCACAGTCCAACTCTCACATCCATATATGACTACTCGAAAAACCATAGCCTTGACTAGACAGACCTTTGTTGGCAAAATATTGTCTCTGCTTTTCAGTATGCTCTCTAGGTTGGTCAAAGCTTTCCTTCCAAGGAGTAAGCGTCTTTTAATTTCATGGCTGCAGTCACCATCTGCAGTGATTTTGGAGCCCCCCAAATTAAAGTCTGCCACTGTTTCCACTGTTTCCCCATCTATTTACCATGAAGTAATGGGACTGGATGCCATGATCTTAGTTTTCTGAATGTTGAGCTTTAAGCCAACTTTTTCACTCTCCACTCTCACTTTCATCAAGAGGCTCTTTAGTTCTTCATTTTCTGCCCTAAGGGTGGTATCATCTGCATATCTGAGGTTAATGATATTTCTCCTGGCAATCTTGATTTCAGCTTGTGCTTCTTGTAAAGTAATTAACTTATTTAACTTCTATGCAGAGTACATCATGAGAAACATAAATAAGCAAGGTGACAATATACAGCCATGACATACTCCTTTTCCTATTTGGAACCAGTCTGTTGTTCCATGTCCAGTTCTAAACTGTTGCTTCCTGACCTGCATACAGGTTTCTCAGGAGGCAGGTCAGGTGTCTAGTATTCCCAACTCTTTCAGAATTTTCCACAGTTTATTGTGATCCACACAGTCAAAGGCTTTGGCATAGTCAATAAAGCAGAAATAGATGTTCTTCTGGAACTCTCTTGCTTTTTTGATGATCCAGCAGATGTTGGCAATTTGATCTCTGGTTCCTCTGCCTTTTCTAAAACCAGCTTGAACATCTGGAAGTTCATGGTTCACGTATTGCTGAAGCCTGGCTAGGAGAATTTTGAGCATTACTTTGCTAGCATGTGAGATGAGTGCAATTATGTGGTAGCTTGAACATTCTTTGGCACTGCCTTTCCATGGGATTGGAATGAAAACTGACCTTTTCCAGTCCTGTGGGCACTGCTGAGATTTCCAAATTTGCTGGCATATTGAGCATAGGACTTTCACAACATCATCTTTTAGGATTTGAAATAGCTCAACTGGAATTCCATCACCTCCACTAGCTTTACTTGTAGTGATGGTTTCTAAGGCCCACTTGACTTTACATCCAGGATGTCTGGCTCTAGGTGAGTGATCACATCATCATGATTATCTGGGTCATGAAGTTCTTTTTTGTACAGTTCTTCTGTGTATTCTTTCCACCTCTTCTTAATATCTTCTGCTTCTGTTAGGTCCGTACCACTTCTGCCCATCTTTGCAGGAAATAATCCCTTGGTATCTCTCATTTTCTTGAAGTGATCTCTAGTCTTTCCCATTCTATTATTTTCCTCTTTTTCTTTGCACTGATCACTGAAGAAGCCATTAAAAAAAAAAAAATCTCTCCTTGCTATTCTTTGGATATTTTCATTCAAATACATATATCTTTCCTTTTCTCCTTGCCTTTCACTTCTCTTCTTTTCACAGCTATTTGTAAGGCCTCCCCAGATAGCCATTTTGCTTTTTGAATTTCTTTTCCATGGGGATGGTCTTGATCCCTGTCTGCTGTACAGTGTCACGAACCTCCATCCATAGTTCATCAGGCACTCTCTGTATCAGATCTAGTCCCTTAAGTCTATTTCTCACTTCCACTGTATAATCATGAGGGATTTGATTTAGGTCATAATTGAAAGGTCTAGTGGTTTCCCCCACTTTCTTCAATTTAAGTCTGAATTTGGCAATAAGCAGTTCATGATCTAAGCCACAGTCAGCTCCTGGTCTTGTTTTTGCTGACTGTATACAGCTTCTCCATCTTTGGCTGCAAAGAATGTAATCAATCTGATTTCAGTGTTGGCTATCTGATTTTGTCCACGTGTGGAGTCTTCTCTTGTGTTATTGGAAGTGGGGTTTGCTATGACCAGTGTGTTTTCTTGGCAAAACTCTATTAGCATTTGCCCTGCTTCTTTCTGTACTCCAAGGCCAAATTTGCCTGTTACTCCAGGTGTTTCTTGACTTCTTACTTTTGCATTCCAGTTCCCTATAATGAAAAGGGCACCTTTTTTGGGGGTATTAGTTCTAAAAGGTCTTGGTCTTCATAGAACCGTTCAACTTCAGCTCTTCAGCGTTACTTGTCAGGGCATACATTGGATTACTGCGGTATTGAATGGTTTGCCTTGGGAACGAACAGAGATCATTCTGTCTTTTTGAGATTGCATCCAAATACTGCATTTCAGACCCTTTTGTTGACTATCATGACTACTCCATTTCTTCTAAGGAATTCCTGCCCACAGTAGCAGATATAATGTTCATCTGAGTTAAATTCCCCCATTCCAGTCCATTTAGTTCTCTGATTCCTAGAATGTCGACGTTCACTCTTGCCATCTCCTTTTGACCACTTCCAATTTTCCTTGATTCACGGACCTAACATTCCAGGTTCCTATGCAATATTGCTCTTTACAACATCGGACCTCGCTTCTATTACCAGTCACACCCACAACTGTGTGTTGTTTTTGTCTTGGCTCTGTCCCTTAATTCTCTCTGGAGTTATTTCTCCACTGATATCCAGCAGCATATTGGGCATCTCCCGACCTGTGGAGTTCATCTTTCAGTATCCTATCTTTTTGCCTTTTCATACTGCTCATGGTGTTTTCAAGGCAAGAATACTGAAGTGGTTTGCCATTCTCTTTTCCAGCAGGCCATATTTTGTTAGAACTCTCAACCATGACCCATCTGTCTTGGGTGGCCCTATATGGCATAGCTTAGTTTCACTGAGTTAGACAAGGCTGTGGTCCATGTGATCAAATTGGCTAGTTTTCTGTGATTGTGGTTTCAGTCTCTCTGCCCTCTGATGCCCTCTCTCAGTACCTACTATCTTACTGGGGTTTCTCTTACCTTGGACGTGGGATATCTCTTCATGGCTGCTCCAGCAAAGCACAGTCATTGTTTGGATGTGGGGTATCTCCTCCCCACTCGCCATTCCTTATAGCAGCCGAAACTGATTAAGATACCAAAATGTCAAGATCCTTCATATTTTTCAGTCTCCTCTGGGAAAAGACACAGAGTTCTGTGCATTTAGATAAGTAGAGACCACCTTCTTTCAGATTGTTTTGAAGATGATTATGTGTTTATTGTTCTCTCTATGTATTGCATACTTACAGTCTTCTCCTGTCATGTGTTCCATAAACCATCAAAGACCAATAATTTTCACCATTTGAAGGATTCCATGATAACAACTGCTTTCTCACACCTGAGCTGTTTCCATCCTGAAACAGGTAGCAATTAAAGGCAGATCTTTAGAACTACAGTTTGCAGCTTGAACTTGCAATCCCACACTACTAACCTCTCTGTGCCAGGGGGTTTTACAATGATATAAACTTGGTTAGGACTGCCTAGGTGGCTCAGAGGTAAAGAATCTGCCTGCCAATGCAGGAGAGATGAGTTTGACCCCTGCGTAGGAAAGACCCATGAAGAAGAAAATGGCAACCCACTCCAGTATTCTTGCTTGGAAAATCCCATGGACAAAGGAGCCTAGGGGTTGTAGAACACAGGGTTTCAGAGTCAAACACGGTTGAGCATGCGTGCCTGCAAGCTTAGTAAGTCAATATATGTAAAACACATTGGCTTCACCCAGTTCATGGAAGAACTAAAATGATAATATTAGTTTTAGTACATTCTATGGTTGTTACTGTACCCTCAAGCTTTCTTCCTAAACAATATACCCGGTTTCTAAACTGCTGGAATCCATCCAATGGATACAGTAATTAGAAGTCATCCTCTTCACATGCAACATTTCTAACCACCCTGCCAAGGCTGACTTCACATTTTTGTAAGTGATTTTGGTCTTAGCTGACTAAGTATTTACTACAAATCACTTAATCATAGACAATTTTAAGAAGAAAAAATACATATACAATTTATCATGTATATTTATCATACACCTACCTGCCAACCATGCCTGTAATGGACTCTGGTGCTGTGATAGTTGCTTCATGGATTTTGTTGAGTCAAATTGATTTAATTATAACTGCTAATGTATGTTTATCATCAGTTTTGAAGGCTCATTATTACTGTTTTTCATTATGGCTCTTTTAAATATTTTCAATTTGAGGCTAAGAAATGCTTTCATTCTGACTTGCCTTGGCAGCTTTTGTTATCAAAACATTTCTCCAGAGTCAGCATTTCTGAATTACTTTTAACTGTGTTCAGCAACCAAGAGCCTTTTAAGTGGAACAGTTGACAGAATCATTCTAGTGAAAAGCACATTTCTGTGTAATAAATGACCCAAAATTTATAACTGAAAGAGATCTACATGTAGGAAAAGACAAACTAATGCAATTCTTCATATAATCAAATGGAAATAGTTCTATATTATAACCTACATTTCCTTGGGCCTCCCACATGTGGAGCTAAAAGATATTGGGGAATAGCTTTTGCTTTTACCTGCCCCCGAACACCAGCTCCCTATAGTTCCTTCCCTCTTGCCCTCTTTATTCAATTTCTATGGACAGTCCTTTGAAGATCATCCTTGCAAGTGTGTTTTAGGTAGTGTGACCAGCCCTCAACTACCAACAGCAGTTTTTGCAGATCCTGTTAAGCTTTTCTTTATTATTGTCATTTTACCAGTCAACATAAATCCTTCCAAAAGGTGCTTTAACTCCCCCACTAAGCACCATTGACTTTACTAGATGTTGGCAAGATATTTTCATTGGAACTGTTTTAGTTTCCTGGGGCTGATGTAAACTAGTGGCATAAAAAACAAAAATGTATTCTCTTCCAGAGTCCCTGGACTGCAAGGAGATCAAACCAGTCCATCCAAAGGAAATCAGTCCTCAGTATTCATTGGAAGGACTGAAGCTGAAGCTGAAACACCAATACTTTGGCCACCTGATGGGAAAATCCGACTCATTGGAAAAGACCCTGATGCTGGGAAAGATTGAAGGCAGGAGAAGGGGATGACAGAGGATGAGATGGTTGGATGGGATCATCAACTTGATGGACATGAGTTTGAGCAAGTTCTGGAAGTTGTTGAAGGACCGGGAAGCCTGGCATACTGCAGTCCATCGGGTCACAAAGAGTTGGACACCACTGAGTGAATGAACTGAACTGAACCAGTTCTGTAGGCCAGAAGTCTGAAATGAAGGTATTAACAGGGTTGTACCCTCTCTGACAGCCCTAAGGAGGATTCTTCCACATGTGTCCCTAGCTTTTAGCAGTTGCTGGCAATTTTTGACATCCCTTCACGTCAGCCTAATTTCTGCTTCTGTAGTCATTTGGCATTCTCCTTTCATTTACATTCTGTCCAAATTTCCTTTTCACAAAGATACCAATAACTGGATTAAAATGCATCCTAATCCAATATGTCCTTACTTTAACTTTATGGCCCTATTTCCAGATAACATCACATGTGTAGCTACCAGGGCTTAGGACTTATACATGACATTTTGAACACTGTTCAGCCCAGAAGACAGAGATCTTGAAGCCATTAAACAAATATTTCTCTAGCACTTACTATGTGCTTGGGACTCTTAGCACTCCTTCTGGGGTTGCTGATGCCTCTCATATTTCTATCTAACCTTGCCCACCAAGCACCAACTCTGCCATCCCCTTAGGAAGTGGTCAGACCACTAATATGTGAATGCCTTTCAAATGCCAGGGCTGCACAGAGTCAATGACAAAAGAATGGATCTATGTCTTCCTTTTGTAATTGGTTTTGTAAAGGAGTGCTGTTTGTGCCTAACAGTCTTAAAGAGTTTCACATGACATGGCTATTTTCTTTTTAACCTTTGGTTTTCATTCTACTGAAGGCATAAATGTGATTGAATGGGTGGGGGCTGGGCCAAGGACAAACTTAAATGAAAGACCTGGGCTATATTCAGAGAAGAAAACAAACAACAAAAATAAATCATTTTCTGACCCTATGGTTTTAAAAATGGCCCCAAATTCCCTTCCCAGGATCTTTTCTTGAGAAATATTTCTGTGAAGTCTAAGTCTGTCTTTCAAATTAGTTTTTATCTGTGCTCCTTCTATGCAAAGTTTACTCACTATTTATGTTATTAGTAATATTCAGACTCCTGAATAATCACCTTCTTTTGAAACTATCCATACCATCTCTCTTATTTTAAATGCCAGTGGCATTCAGTATTAAAGGAATGCTTAATACTCTGAAAATGTAAGCCCGGTTTCAAGGAGACCTGTGATCTTAAAATGCTAGTTTTATAGAAAATAAATGAAAGTAGTGATTATTGAGATCTTACCATTTACTAGATGCTATAATAAATAAATAAATAAATAAATAAATGCTGTGCTTAGTCCTTCAGGTGTATCTGACTCTTTGTGGCCCCATGGACTGTGGACCTCCAGACTTCTCTGTCCATGGGGATTCTCCAGGCATGAACCTTGGGGAGTGGGTGGCTATGCCCTACTCCAGGGTATTTTCCCAACCCAGGGATCAAACTCAGGTCTCCCTCATTGCAGGTGGATTCTTTACCAACTGAGCCACCAGGGAAGCTGTTATATACATATATACGCACATATACACACACACACACACACACACACATATATATATGCACACATATACTTTATATTTACACATATATATGTATACATATATGTATATATGATTACATTCTCACAGACACTTATGAAAGAAGTAGTAATATCATGTCTACTGTACAATATCATGTCTCTTGTACAGTAATATCATGTCTCTTGTACAACTTATTGTACAAATAAGTAGTAATATCATGTCTATTTTACATCTCTATTGCACAGTAACATCATGTCTATTAGTAACATGTATATTGTACAGTAATATCATGTCTATTGTACAAACTGATGTAGCTCCTCTAAACTAGATAAGTAAATTGCTAAGGTTGCATAGTTAGAACATAGCACATAGCTGTAACTTTTACTTTGCCTGTTGGTTCTTAACAATTTGTATTTTACTTTTGCATTATCATTCATGTAGCAGAATCCATAGGGCATTTAAAATTATACTTTATAAATATTTTACATGGCTTTTATCCTCTTAAATTTGATGAGCAATTAGTAAATAAAATATACTCTAAGTGCTTTAAGAAACTATGTAAAAATAAATCAGACAGGTGGAAGATTGTGCTTGGCAAACTGTAAGAATCCCACATTCATGTTTAATGCTGAGTTTAAAGGCATATTATCCCAGAATGTGTCACTATTATAATCAGTGGTTGAATTGTTTTATACATAAATTGCATCTTCCAGTGTAATGTATACATTGTTACCTTAGCAATGATGCCTCTTCCATCTGTGGTTGCATGCAAATATTTTATGTATGCACACATAAATTTCCCCAAAACAAATCCAATTTATTGGTATTAGCATGTGCCTTCAACCTCCAATATGCTGAAACAACCAATTTATGTTGGAAACTTCATAAAAGCAGTTGCGTATTCATAGATAGAAATGTCTCTGTAGGGTAATAAATGCTTCATTTTGTTCTTTTTTTCTTTTGAATTTTTCTAAAGCAGTCAAATGAGGCTAAAGAATAATACTGGACAGCTTTATTTGTTTGACATAATTACTAACTTGAAAGCAGTCTTTTTTATTTATGACTGGTGTTTTTGTTTTCCCTTTTATTTATTTTTTTCTTCTATTTCAGGACAACCTCATTTATCCCAGGCAGTAGGTTAAATAAATAAATAAATATAAAAGCATAAGTCTTCAGTTTCCAAAATGATGTCCCACCTCACCAGTTTGCTATAATATAAGAAACATTGCCTTGGTCAAATACATCGTGTGACAATGATCACTAGTGGTCCATTTGAGCAACTTTTATTATCATCCATCCATTTATCACCAACTTATCCTAGTCATCAATTATGTGTCAGACACTCTGATAAGTATTTAAGTGATTCCTTATGTAGTGGACTTTCTAGGACAGTATATCACTCTATGGTGAAACTGAGCCTTGAACTCAATCAGAGTAGAGATATTTCTATTCTGTTTGAAGTTTATCTTTAAGATAAGAGATATGCAATTACTTCAAGTGATATGAGTATTTCCCAGTGGACAGGTCATTTCATCCAGCCTTAGAATTCATTTTCTTCATCTATAAAATAATAAAATTAAGACATGCCAAGTCAACACTGTAAAGCAATTTCCTCTAATTAAAAATACAAATAAAAGAATAATTAAAATGTCTTTTAAAAATTATAGTCAAATTCTTGATCACTGAGGAAATTTTAGATACTACCAATGCTTATAAAAATGGAAAACACAATTACCTTTAATAATATATTCCAGAGATGAGTAATCAATATTTATCATTTTTATACCATAATTTTATAAGAAATTATATTTTATAAGATATTTTCATAAGAAAATACTTTCTTTTTCTGATTATACAAGTATCTCCTTCTAGTCCCCAAGGTTTTGTGCATGTGTGTTCAGTCACTTCAGTAATGTCTGACTCTTTGTGACCCCATGGACCTACCAGACTCCTGAGTCCATGGGATTTTCCCTCTAAGAATATTGCGGTGGGTTGCCATGGCCTCTTCCAGGGGATCTTCCTGACTCAGGGACTAAACCCATGTCTCCTTCATCTCCTGCATTGCAGGCAGATTCTTTACATGCTGAGCCATCAGGGAAGCCCCCCAAGATTTTATAGTGGTTTTAAAATTGTTTTCTGTGTATTTATAGAAGTTCTTTGGTATCTCTCCAAGTTCTGCCATTGGGTGGGAAAAGCAGAAGAAAAACACCAGTTGTGAGACCTCAGGGTAAATGAATTTCCACTGAATTCTAGGGAGGTCTAAAAGAGAGTTATATGAGCAATGAACACAATGCAGAAGGATTATCAGAATTAATCCAATGACTACTACTTGGGGCTCTTCATAGAAAGACCATTACACAGTTCAGAATGAGAAAACTGACAAGGAAATTTCTTGTAAAAGAAACTTGCTTTCTGAGCTCATTTGCACACTTACTGATTCTGGCTGTCTGGGTTAATCAGGAGTCAGGGAAGCACCATTTATGCAACAGTGACTTCCAGGAAAATGATTCACAATGAAAGTAAATGAAGGTCTGTGTTCAATCCAAGAGAAACATTTGCTCAGCTGGAAAGTCAGCCAAGTGGAATATATGCCTGCTCACCTCAGAATTCTGTACTCTAGTCATCTTGTATTTAATTATATGATAACAGGAGGGACCTAATGCATATCTACCTTATTAAAACTGCAGAATTTCATAACATTTCCTGACCTGAGAACATTTTTCCTGCTCCTTTTAAGTATCCTTTTATTTGGTGAAGTGTTATGGTTTTGCATTTTTATTGTTTTTGATCTCCTCTTTTTTCATTACCACTCATAAACGAAACACAAACGTGAAGCATTCAAGCATTCCTTTTAGTCTGGTAAAGTATATCGTCTGGTAAAGTAAAGCTCTTTATTAAATCTTCCTCTCACCTTTTTTCCTAGTCAAAGAATGCTGACCACTCTTGTTTTGAGCGAGGTATCACAGAGTTGGCATTAGATATGGGGAGAAGAGTGTTAGTTTTCTCACTATGTTATTATTTTGGTCTTAACCTAAGAAACTCTAAATCTGTAAGCCATATCACTCTTCTGTCAAAAGATAGAAAATAATAAGTCTCTCAAGAACGTATTAAAAAAATAAATAAGAGAAGAAGAAGAAGCCATGGGCAATCACACACTCTGCAATTCCTGATGATCCTCCTGATCATTCCCTCTTGCAGCTGTTGTTACTTGGTTTTATCCTCCATCACTGCACAGATTTCTCTTGAACGGTCTAATATATGAAACTAATTATCAACCTTGGGATGCAGTTTCTCTCCTAGCTTCCTGACAAATTTCTGTACATTTTTTAGTCTCTTGCTTTCACTTCCTGTAATCACATCATTGAATCAACCTTGGTGTCAATCAGGAAGTGTCAAGAAAATTACTGAAGTTGGCATAACATCTCCTCAAGAACTTCACAGGGCTAAGTTATGTTTATATAAAAAGTTTTTATCAGTAGTGGATGAACAACTCTAAACTTATTACAACAGGCTATTTATATTTAACAGTGAAAACCTAATTGTTGTATATAGCAGAGGTCCCCAACCCCTCTAGGCCAGGATGGGTTTGTGGCCTGTTAGGAACTGGGCCACTCAGAAGGATGTGAGCAGTGAACCAGCAAGTGAGGCTTTATCTGCTGCTGCCGATTGCTATCTGTTATTCTCATTACCACCGGAACCACTGCTCATATTACAGCCTGCGCCATCCCTCCCATGGCTCACATTGCTGCCTAAACCATGCTCCCTCTGCTATGTTCCCAGGTCCATGGAAAAGTTGCCTTCCACTAAACTGGTCCCTGCTGCCAGAAAGGTTAGAGATGACTGATCTAAAGTATTTCTTAAGAGCTTCAGACAAATTAAAAATTCTTAAGGCTCTGTCTCAATGTCTGATTTTTCCTCACTATTATTTCCGCATTTAACATCATTATTTCATCTATAAACTCTGTGTTAATTACCAACTTAAAACTGTAACATTAGGTTTTTTTTTCCCCCCTTAATTTAATGGCATCCAATACTGGATGAGGAAGTGACAGGTACAGTTACACAACTATTCCTGAAACAGAGCAGGACCTTGGTCCACTTGGAGGGCAGTGGTCCTTGCCCTCCACTGCCCCATGTCCTCAGTCAGGCTTTTGCCTGTGGAAAACTTGAGTCAAATGTAAGCTTAATCAGAAAAATAAGACATACAAAAGTCAAGGAATGTAGTCAAAGGAACCAAATAACAATAACGTAGTCATTAAGCATGGCCAAGGATCTTTAGTTTATTCTCAAGGATTATAGATAATACTCTGATTCATGTTTTACGAGCTGCCTTAGAAAAACCACTAGACAATTCATGTAGGACCTAAATCCAATTCCTTACAATTATATAGTTCAGTTCAGTTCAGTTCAGTTGCTCATTCATGTCCGACTCTTTGTGACCCATGAACTGCACCACGCCAGGCCTCCCTGTCCATCACCATCTCCCGGAGTTAACTCAAATTCACGTCCATTGAGTTGGTGATGCCATCCAGCCATCCCATTGTTTGTCATACCCTTTTCCTCCTGCCCCAATCCCTCCCAGCATCAGAGATTTTTCCAATGAGTCAACTCTTCGCATGAGGTTGCCAAAGTACTGGAGTTTCAGCTTTAGCATCATTCCTTCCAAAGAACACCCAGGACTGATGTCCTTTAGAATGGACTGGTTGGATCTCCTTGCAGTCCAAGGGACTCTCAAGAGTCTTCTCCAACACCACAGTTCAAAAGCATCAATTCTTCGGTGCTCAGCTTTCTTCACAGTCCAATTCTCACATCCATACATGACTACTAGAAAAACCATAGACTTGACTAGATGGACCTTTGTTGGCAAAGTAATGTCTCTGCTTTTGAATATGCTATCTAGGTTGGTCATAACTTTTCTTCCAAGTAGTAGGCGTCTTTTAATTTCATGGCTGTAATCATCATCTGCAGTGATTTTGGACCCCCCAAAAATAAAGTCTACCACTGTTTCCACTGTTTCTCCATCTATATCCCATGAAGTGATGGGACCAGATGCCATGATCTTACTTTTCTGAATGTTGAGCTTTAAACCAATGTTTTCACTCTCCTTTTTCACTTTCATCAAGAGGCTTTTTAGTTTCTTTTCACTTTCTGTCATAAGGGTGGTGTCAACTGCATATCTGAGGTTATTGATATTTCTCCCAGCAATCTTGATTCCAGCTTGTGCTTTTTCCAGCCCAGTTTCTCATGATGTATTCTGCATATAAGTTAAATAAGCAGGGTGACAATATACAGCCTTGACGTACTCCTTTTCCTATTTGGAACCAGTCTGTTGTTCCATGTCCAGTTCTAACTGTTGCTTCCTGACCTGCACATAGGTTTCTCAAGAGGCAGATCAGGTGCTTTTGTACCCCCATCTCTTTCAGAATCTTCCACAGTTTATTGTGATCCACACAGTGAAAGGCTTTGGCATAGTCAATAAAGCACAAATCGATGTTTTTCTGGAACTCTCTTGCTTTTTCCATGATCCAGTGGATGTTGGCAATTTGATCTGTGGTTCCTCTGCCTTTTCTAAAACCAGTTTGAATATCTGGTAGTTCACGGTTCATGTATTGCTGAAGCCAGGCTTGGAGAATTTTGAGCATTACTTTACTAGCGTGTGAGATGAGCACAATTGTGCGGTAGTTTGAGGATTCTTCAGCATTGCCTTTCTTTGGGATTGGAATGAAAACTGACCTTTTCCAGTCCTGTGGCCACTGCTGAGTTTTCCAAATTTGCTGTCATATTGAGTGCAGCACTTTCACAGCATCATCTTTCAGGATTTGAAAGAGCTCAACTCAAATTCCATCACCTCTACTAGCTTTGTTCGTAGTGATGCTTTCTAAGGCCCGCTTGGCTTCACATTCCAGGATGTCTGGCTTAGGTCAGTGATCACACCATCGTCATTATCTTGGCCATGAAGATCTTTTTTGTACAGTTCATCTGTATATTCTTGCCACCTCTTCTTAATATTTTCTGCTTCTGTTAGGTCCATACCATTTCTGGCCTTTATCGAGCCTATGTTTGCATGAAATGTTCCCTTGGTATCTAATTTTCTTGAGTAGATCTCTAGTCTTTCCCATTCTGATGTCTTCCTCTATTTCTTTGCATTGATCACTGAAGAAGGCTTTCTTATCTCTTCTTGGTATTCTTCAGAACTCTGCATTCAGATGCTTATATTTTTCCTTTTCTCTTTGCTTTTTGCTTCTCTTCTTTTCACAGCTATTTGTAAGGCCTCCCCAGACAGCCATTTTGCTTTTTTAATTTCTTTTCCATGGGGATGGTCTTGATCCCTGTCTGCTGTACAATGTCATGAACCTCCATCCATAGTTCATCAGGCTCTCTGTCTGTCAGATGTATTCCCTGAAATCTATTTCTCACTTCCACTGTATAATCGTAAGGGATTTGATTTAGGTCATACCTGAATGGTCTAATGGTTTTC
>NW_011494569.1:234714-264801 GCF_000754665.1 Bison bison bison
AGCTTCTCCATCTTTGACTGCAAAGAATATAATCAATCTGATTTCAGTGTTGACCATCTGGTGAAGTCCATGTGTAGAGTCTTCTCTTGTGTTGTTGGAAGAGGGTGTTTGCTATGACCAGTGCATTTTCTTGGCAAAACTCTATTAGTCTTTGCCCTGCTTCATTCTGTATTTTGAGGCCAAATTTGCCTGTTACTCCAGGTGTTACTTGACTTCCTACTTTTGCATTCCAGTCCCCTATAATGAAAAGGACATCTTTTTTGGGTGTTAATTCTAAAAGGTCTTGTAGGTCTTCATAGAACCGTTCAACTTCAGCTTCTTCAGCATTACTGATTGGGGCATAGACTTGGATTACTGTGATATTGAAGGTTTGCCTTGGAAACGAACAGAGATCATTCTGTCATTTTTGAGATTGCATCCAAATACTGCATTTTGGAATCTTTTGTTGACCGCGATATGCAGAGTACATCATGCAAAATACTGGGCTGGATGAAGCACAAGCTGGAATCAAGATTTCTGGGAGAAATATCAAAAACCTCAGATAGACAGATGACACCAGCCTTATGACAGAAACTGAAAAAAGACTAAAGAGACATGAAAGTGAAAGAGAAGAGTGAAAAAGCTGGCTTAAATACAACATTCAGAAACTAAGGTCATGGCATCTAGTCCCATCACTTCATGGCAATTAGATGGGGGAACGATGGAAACAGAGACTTTATTTTGGGGGGCTCCAAAATCACTGCAGATGGTGACTGCAGCTATTAAATTAAAAGACACTTGCTCCTTGGAAGAATATCTATGATCAACCTAGACAGCATAGAGACATTACTTTGCCAACAAAGGTCCATCTAGTGAAAGCTATCGTTTTTCCAGTGGTTATGTATGGATGTGAGAGTTGATCTATAAAGAAAGTTGAGCACCAAATAATTGATGTTTGTGAACTGTGGTATTGAAGTAGACTCTTGAGAGTCCCTTGTACTGCAAGGAGATCCAACCAGTCCATCCTAAAGGAAATCAGTCCTGAATATTCATTGGAAGGACTGATGCTGAAGCTGAAGCTCCAATACTTTGGCCACATGATGGGAAAAGCAGATTCATTGGAAAAGCCCCCGATGTTGGGAAAGACTGAAGGCAGGAGAGAAGGGAACAACAGAGGATAAGATGGTTGGATGGCATCACTGACTTGATGGACATGAGTTTGAGTAAGCTCCAGGAGTTGGTGATGGATAGGGAAGCCTGGCGTACTGCAGTCCACTGGGTTGCAAAGAGTCAGACATGACTGAGAGACTGAACTGAACTGAACTCATAAATACGGAAGCCCTAGGTGGAAGAAGTTAACTGCATGATGACCAAACTGGACACGGGACACATGCTGCCACAGTTCCAAGAACTGGCCTCAAATAAATGGGAGCAAACAGACTCTGGAACTGAGTAATGCATGCATGCATGCTAAGTCGCTTCAGTCATGTCCAACTCTTTGTGACCCTATGAACAATAGCCTACCA
The DNA here is from genome assembly GCF_000754665.1 of Bison bison bison. Taxonomy (NCBI): domain Eukaryota; kingdom Metazoa; phylum Chordata; class Mammalia; order Artiodactyla; family Bovidae; genus Bison; species Bison bison. Next base: position 236,220 of record NW_011494569.1, read on the forward strand.
GGCTTCTTTTGTCCATGGGATTCTCTAGGCAAGAATAGTGCAGTGGGTTGCTGTTTCCTCCTCCAGGGGATCTTCCCAACCCAGGGATCAAACCTGAGTCTCTTATGTCTCCTTCATTGGTAGATGGGTTCTTTACCACTAGAGCCACCTGGGAAGCCCCAGAACTGAATATTAACTGTACCTAAAATTACCAAGATGTTGCTGGTCAGACCACTGATGATCAGTTTGAAGATAACTGTCAGAGTTCACTGTGCTGTTTCTGCATGAGCTCACTCCTTCTGTCTATAAAATGTCTTGCCTCACTGGTTGCCAGTGGACGGGATGTTGGGCCTTGGACTGACATCCAACCTCCCTTCCCTCCAGTTGCTGACTTTTGAAAGAAAACCAACTTTCCTTTCTACCAACCTGGCCTGTTTATTGGTTCTAAGCAGCTAGCAGCCAGATCCCACTCTTTTTGTAATATTCCTACACTGATCTTTTGTACCTCCTAAAATTTTCATAATGAATACATGATATGATGTCTTTAGTGCACAGAGAGTTGTGCTAGGTACCTGTCACTAGCATCTGATTAACATCATTTGTGATTAATTAATTCTAGATTAATTATTTTCAGTTTTCCTCATATACAGCCAGCCATACTCTTAGCAATACATGGAAATGAGTCAGGAATTGAATCACCATGAATGTTCTTACCTTCCAAGAGAGTCCATCATTAGGTGCAGTCTTAGACTCAAAAATAATCTTGGGAGCTTAATTTAAACAAAAGAGCCTCTGGCCTATAATTCCTCAGTCAGTACAATCCTTTGCCCTCCATTTTCCATTAAGTCCTTGTTATTAAATGTCACACACCAGTTTACTACTTATTTCATTTGCCTCAGAATCTCAAAATAGATAGAAATTTTCTCTCAGTAAATAGGGTTTAGTTTAGACTTCTTGCTTCTTCATCACTTGTCAAAATGATTTTGGCACTCCATATGGTTTTTATGTGTCGGCTAATGCCTATTAATTTTCCTTGATCTTAGTTTAATACCTATTCTTCTTTTTCAAGATGATCTGGTTTATTCACGATTGCTTACATTCATCGTTCCCAATTTATACAGATAAAATGCATGCATATATTTTATAGGCATACATAAATTAAACAAACTATATTGCCCTGCAATTATTATCCTTATCCTACTCAGACCTCCTGTGTTTCTTGTTTGATCATTTTCCTCCAAATTACAAAGGTTTGAAAATTTCAGTGTCATTGAAGATTCTAATTCTCCATCACTCCTTAAACTTAAAAAATGAAAGTGTAATCACTCAGTCATGTCAGACTCTTTGGCACCCTATGGACAGTTACCCATCAGGCTCCTCTGTCCATGGAATTCTCCAGGCAAGAATATTGGGGTGCCTTTTCCAGGGTATCTTCCCAACCGAGGAATTGAACCTGGGTCTCCTGCATTGCAGGCAGATTCTTTACCATCTAAGCCACCAGGGAAGCTCTCCTTAAACTTAATTGAAGCATCAAATTTTGTTTATTTCATCATACCTTTTAATTCCCAAAGCCATTTCCAGGACCAGTTCCTCATCACCTCTCTTGATTTGTCAAATATTGCCTGAAATGATTTTCACAACCTTTTCTTTTTTATCTGTCATTTGTAACTCCATGAAAATTTCTACCATACTATTAACAAACATTTATATTTAGATGTGTCACAGTTATCTTTTTATTTGATCATGATTGTAGGATAATCTCAGATTTACCAAGATTTCCAAACACCTCCAAGATCTCCCTATTTACAATTAAGCTATATAATCCTTACATTTTTCTATACTAACCATTTCATTAATATTCCATACTTTTGTTCATTCTAGTCCCTTTACTTAGGATGTTCTTCATAAGGTCCCAATTAGCTAAGGTTTAGTTCAAATATGATCTTCCTTCATTCAGTTTTCCAAGATTAACACCAAGCAGAATTCATACCATCTTTAATTCTTTTATGATCATCATGGGATACTCTAACATATACATTTTTATTTTAATATATGTACCTTTCTCATTGTAACTTAGCTGTTTTACCTCTATTCTGTTGTTGAGAAAAAACAACACATTGTTTCATTGCTGGAGATTGATTTGTTTTTATTTTTAAAATATGCTTTTTCACATGGATCTATTCTTTTTTATTATAAGGTTTTATTGAGATATAACTCACAAATCATAAAATTCATCCATTTAACTTTATGATTCAGTGTTATTTTTAGTATACTCACAAGACAATAAAACAATTACCACAATCTAAGTGGTTGAAAATGCTAGAATATTTTCATCATTCTAAAAAGAAATCTTACATTCATCAATAGTCAGTCTCTATGCCCTTTGCCCAAAGCATTAGGCAACAATTAATAGTATGTTTTGTTTCTGCAGATTGCCAATTCTGTACATTTCATTTGGATGAAATCACATAATATGTGGCCTTTCGTGACTAGACTCTTTCACTCAGCATAATTTTTCAAAAGTCGTTCAAACTAGATTAAATATTTTTATAGATTATACTCCATTTAAAGTTGTTGAAAAATAATGATTATATTTCCCTGTGCTGTAAAAATATATTCTTCTTCCTTATTTATTTTGTGCATAGTAGTTTATGTCCCTTAATCTCATACTCCTATCAACCCTTCCTCTTTTCTCTCCCCACTGGTAGCCATTAGTTTGCTTTCTATATCTGCAAGTCTGTTTGTGTCTTGTTATATACATTCATTAGTTTAACTTTTCAGATTCCACCTATAAGTGGTTACATAGAGTATTTCTTTCTCTATATGACTTATTTCACTTAGCATAATATTCTTTAAGTTTATCCAAGGTATTGCAAGTGGCAAAACTTCATTCTTTTCTGTGGCAGAGTAACATTCCATACTACACATATTCATTATTTATTCATTCATTGGTTGAGGGACACTTAGGTTGTTTCTATACATTGGCTATTATAAATAATACTACTATGAACATTGAAGTGCATGTATCTTATTGAATTAGTACTTTTGTTTTGTCTAAATATATATCCAGCTGTGGAATTTTTGGATTATATGGCAGTTCTATTTTTAGTTTTTTAAAGGAAACTCCAGTTTTTGTGTATCTATTAAATAATTTTAATTTGTGGTTGCTATGGGCTTCCCTGGTGGCTCAGATGGTAAAGAATCTGTCTGCAATGCAGGAGACCTAGTTTTGATCCCTGGGTTGGGAAGATACCCTGGGGAAGGGCATCGCTAACCACTCAAGTATGCTTGTTTGGAGAATTATATGTACATAGGAGGCTGCAGTTCATGGAGTTGCAAAGCATCAGACACGACTGAGCGACTAACACATAGGGTTCATATATGTTGACTTATAGGTATATCTACTGTTTTAAACAGGTACTCTTTTACATTCAAACACATTTTTAAAAATCTACATTTTTTACTCTCTTCCCCTTCATTTTGTTTTTTATATCATATTTTACATATTTATGTTTATTTCTTTACTGATTATTGCATAGTTATTTTTTTCATTTTTTTTAAATGGAAGCATAATTTACAATATTATGTTTTTCTCAGATATAGAGCAAAGTAACTGTATATATATATAGCCATATTCCTTTCAATTATAGATTATTGCAAGATATAGACTATAGTTCTCTGTGCTATTTGATAAATCCTGTTGTTTATTTTATATATACTTATATAAGTACATATGGGGGTACCCTTGTAAATATAAGTCTTTGTTTTCCTGTTGATGCCTTTAGAACTACATCTTTAATTTTTACCATTTTTATTAGGATATATCTTGATGTGGGTCTCTTTGGTTTTGTTTGTTGAGACATGTTCTGTACTTGGAAATTTGTTTCCTTCTTCAGTTTAGGCAGTTTTTAGCCATAATTTCATCAAATACATTTTCTAATTGTTTCTTTTTCTCTTCTCCTGGGGCCCCTATAATGCAAATATTAGTACCTTTGATTTTTTTCTCCAGGGCCCTTAAATTATCCTCATTTAAAAAATGTGTTTTCCTTTTTTGATGTTCTGATTGGATGATTTGCATTATTCTGTCATCCAAATCACTTACATATTCTTCTGTATCAATGTCTGCGGCATTTTCCTCCTAGTGTGCTTTTCATTTAAGTTATCATATTCTTCAGTTTTGACTGGTTCTTTTTCATATTTTCTAATTTCTTGTTAAAATTCTCACTGTGTCTATCTATTATTTTGTCTAATTTGGTTAACATTCTAATTGCTAATGCTTTGAATTCTTTATCTGGCAACTGTTTATATCTGTTTCATTCAAGCTTATTTGTTTCTGACATTTATTTTTTTCTCTTACTCTTTCAAATGAGACAAATCCCCTTGTCTTCTCATTTTCCTTTACTTTATCTATCTCTATAAAATTAGGTGATAAAGTTAGCTACTGTGATCTTAAATTGGTATCCTTATTTAGGAGTGCCTCTATGCAGTCTGTTTGTGCCCAGTGACTTGGATGGGAGATCTGGATTTGGCATGAACAGAAGCTGTGTCTTTCCTAAGGGCGTGTTGGCAGCTATTGCCTTAGCAGAGGGTGGCGCTGGAAATGGAGGGGCTACGGTTGGAGCAGGTGTGAGGCAGAGCATCCTCTCTGCTCAGTGTCTGTCATTGCCCTATTGGACATGTGGTTGAATCCCAGGTGGCTAGATAAGAAGCCTTTGGGTTCAGGTAAGTTGGTTCCATTCTCTTTTCCTTCCTCCTCCAAGCACCAGCACTCTATCTCAGAGGGGTGTTGGAGCAAGAAGGGCTAGTGTGGGCACTTGGCTGAGTTAGGGGATGAGCTGTGGTGACCCACTACAGTCAGACCTTCAGACTGCTTCTGACACAGTGCCTGCAGACTGTCCCTGTCCTTCTGAGGCAGCTTCAACTTAGTCTCCTCTGCCCTTCACAGATGATTTCTCCCCTTGACCTCTGCTACCTTCACCTTGGTGTGGATCTACACCCCAGGGTGAGGGGCGTGTGCAGGCTTCTGGTATAGTCAGGTCATGGGCTACGGTAGTTCAGTCACAGATAAGATGTGACTGCTTCTGATACACTGCCTTTGTGAGTGCCAGTAATGGCATACCTCGCCCTTTGGCTCATATGGTAAAGAATTTGCCTGCAATGCAAGAGTCCTTGGTTTGATCCCTGGGTGAGGAAGATCCCTTGGAAAAGGGAATGGCAACCCACTCCAGTATTCTTGCCTACAGAATTCCATTGAGAGAGGAGACTTGCGAGTTCCATGGGATCACAAAGAGTCAGACACAATTACACAACTAACACTTTAGCCAAGCTATCTCCTTGATCACTGCAGCCCTCACACAAGTGTAAAGTTGCAACATGAAAGAGCAGGACTGTGGGGGCTTTGGGGATGTGGAGGCGGTGGGTAAAGGGGAAGAGTTTGCAAGGCCAGTTGAGAACCGCCCTTGGCAGTAGGGAGAGATTGACCAGCCATTTGCACAGTTTGGAATCCACCCTATCCAACCTGCTTTGGGAGCAAGCAAGCCTGTGCGCATTCTTCAGAAGCAGATGCTGGGCTTCCCACAGTCCTCCTATTAATAACCAGCACTGCAACCAGCTAAGGGGGCTTGTCTTCCCTGTATAAAACCCAATATGTTTTGGGGCACACAATATGTGGCTTGAATCACTCACTCCCCAAAGAGGATCTCACCCATGCTGTTGCTGTCAATCTGACTCTTTTCTACCCAATGGATGCAGCAACCCAGGATTCCCTGTCCTTCACCATCTCCCAGAGCTTGCTCAAATTATGTCCATTGAGTCAGTGATACCATCCAACCACCCCATACTCTGTCATCCCCTTCTCTTGTCTTCAGTCTTTCCCAGCATCAGGTTTTTTTCCAATGAGTCGGCTCTTAGCATCAGGTGGCCAAAGTATTGAAGATTCAGCTTCAGCACCAGCCCTTCCAATGAACATTCAGGGTTGACTTCCTTTAGTATTAACTGGTCCCCTACAGTCCAAGGGACTCTCTTTTGAATTGTGTTCAATTCTGAAGCATCAGTTCTTCAGTGCTCAGCCTTCTTTATGGTCCAAATCTCACATCCATACATGATTACTGGGGGAAAAAAAACAACAACAACAACATAGCTTTGATTATACTTTATTGACCTTTATTGGCAAAATAATGTCTCTGCTTTTTAACATGCCATTTAGGTTTATCATAGCTTTTCTTCCAAGGAGCAAATGTCTTTTAATTTCATGGCTGTAGTCATTGTCTGCAGTGATTTTGGAGCCCAAGAAAACAAAGTCTTTCACTGTTTCCATTGTTTCCCCATCTATATGCCATGAAGTGATGGGACCTGATGCCAATCTCAGTTTTTTTAATGTTGAGTTTATTGTGGTTATTTACATTTCTCCCTGCAATCTTGATTCCAGCTTGTGCTTCATCCAGCCCAACATTTCACATGATGTACTCTGCTGCTAAGTTACTTCAGTCATGCCTGACTCTGTGCGACCCCATAGACAGCAGCCCACCAGGCCCTGCCGTCCCTGGGGTTCTCCAGGCAAGAACACTGGAGTGGGTTGCCATTTCCTCCTCCAATTGATGTACTCTATATAAGTTAAATAAACAAGGTGATGCTATACAGTCTTGACACACTCCTTTACCAATTATGAATCAGTCTGTTGTTCCATACTTGGTTCTAACTGTTGTTTCTTTACTTGCATACAGGTTTCTCAGGAGGCAGACAGATGGTCTGGTAATTCCATCTCTTTTAAGAATTTTCCATAGTTGTGATCCACACAGTGAAAGGTTTTAGCATAGTCAGTGAAGCAAAAGTAGATGTTTTTCTGGAATTCTCTTCCTTTTTCTATGATCTAATGGATGTTGGCAATTTGATGTCTGGTTCCTCTGCCTTTTTAAAATACAGCTTTCACATCTGGAAGTTCTTGGTTCATGTACTGTTGAAGCCTAGCTTGGAAGATTTTGAGCATAACTTTGCCATTTATGTGAAATGAGTGCAAGTGTGTGGTAGTTTAAACATTTTTTGACATTGCCCTTCTTGGGTATTAGAATGAAACCTGACCTTTTCCAGTCCTGTGTCCCCTGATGAGTTTTCCAAATTTGTTGGCATATTGACTGCAGCGTTTTAACAGCATCATCATTTAGGATCTGAAATAGCTCAGCTCAAATTCCATCACCTCCACTAGCTTTGTCCATTGTGAAACTTCCTAAGGACCACTTGACTTCACACTCCAGGATGTCTGGCCCTAGGTAAGTGATCAAACCATTGTGGTTATCTGGGTCATTAAGATTTCTTTTGTATAATTCTTCTGGTTATTCTTGCCACATTTTCTTAATATCTTCTGCTTCTGTTAGGTCCATACCATTTCTGTCCTTTAATATGCCCATCTTTGCATGAAATATTCCCTTCGTATCTCTAATTTTATTCAAGAGATCTCTGGTCTTTCTCATTCTATTGTTTTCCTCTATTTCCACCCACATAATTTCTCTTTCCTTCTGATCCCTTGTTTCCTCCCAGGGGCATATGTCCTGACCTGACTGACTCTTTCACCTTTCTACTGGATTCTGTGTGTATCTTTCTTACAGTCTTGATTTTATAGGAATCTGTTGCCAGTCTTCAGCTAGTTTTCATTGAGAATTGTTCCACATGTAGATATATTTTGATTTGTGAAGATAGTTAAAATCTCCATGCTCTTGCTCTGCCATTTTGATTCAACTCCCATATTCCGTTTACTTTTGCTTACTTAGTATTTCATCTGCATATCTATTATAGTGTGTTTTTTTTTTTGTAGTATATTTTATGTAAATATATGGCTTCCAAATTGCATTGAGGGTACATAATTATTGTGTACCCTACAGTACCTAGAACAGTGTGTTGTACACAAAAATAAAGGCAAATATCTGTAGGATTCAATAAATAAATTTACTTGTAACTTACTCATTAAATAATGTGAGTAACAAATCTACATGACACCTACTAATTCTGTACATTCCTGAGAATTTCATTTATATAATAAAGCTAGGTACATTATATGTTCCTTGTTTCTACCAGTGGGTCCAGAACCATAAACTCATGTTTTTATTCTCATCTGTAAAATGAAGCTACATTGTTACATACCTGATGTGGTTATAGTAAATACTATCAGTCAATACACGTAAAATGCATTGTGATATATAGTGCTACCCATAAGCATTAAGAATTATTAATGATACATGGTTGAAAAGTAAATATAAAAACTTTGATAACATCAGTTACATTTCTAACCTCCCTATTAGACAAGAGTATACCAATTGAAATTTTAAAATAAAATTAACATTGATTATTTCATATTTCATCAAGGTAAGTCCTCTGATATGAGTAAAACTAACATTTTCTGACCTACAGTAAGAATTAAAATAATAACAATAAGAATATTTAACAGGGACTTTATATATATTTTCTTTGAAATAAATTTTAATAAAAATGCTATAATTCTTTCCATTTTGCAGATGAGGATGGCAAATGAAAGATTACACAGCTATTAAATGTAAGAAGGGATAGCTGAATCCTGACCTGTTTAACTCAATACCACATTCATTTGATAATTGTAAAGTTTATCAGTATAGTGCTCCATATTTTTAAAATATATTTTCTCTCACTATTCACTATCCAAGTATCTCCAGGATATTTTATTCCTGATCACCACATATGCAAAAAATACTTATTTGAACGTCATCTAAATGAGAACTGGCGTATGAAACTTCATACTCTGTAAACTTAACATTTTATATGTCAGAAATTTGATAGTAGTTTATCTCTATAACTTATAGCATCTATGGATTTTGATCTTAAGTTATAATTATTAACATATATTTTACCCTTATCTCTAAGTTTCTTGGCAAAAACACCTGTGTTTTACCCAGTTTTGAATATCCCAGTTTTGAAATATCCTTGGAATATTTAGCACACTATATTGTATACAGTAGGTGTATAAATATTTGAGATTATGTATCTTTATTTTTCATTCCAGCCTTATAACACATGTATGATAAGTCTACATTTTTTCTTTGCTTAAGTGGGGAAAAAAGAAGAGAATTCATTGTGAGCAATTGTTTTCACTATATAGCAATGTATGTACACATTTGATCATAGGGCTAAACGTGTTTGAAGACAGTTAAACAGTGAATAGCTTTTTAAACTAACCCTGTTTTCTTTGATCTGCATGACTATCCTAAAGCTGGGTACTGAGAAACCTCATGAAATGTAGTTTCTAGAAATTGTGGTTCCAGTCAATTGAAAGTTTACTGTTGTGAATGCTACTAGGAAATGAGTTTTAATTCCTGACAGAAACAATACAATTTCTATGTGAGAGTTTTATATACATATTTATATACATATTAAAAGGCAATCATTGTTAAGTGACCAATTACTTTATCATTGATCTTATTTTCTGGACCAACAATTCTTAGACACACAATATTAAGCTACCAAATTGAATCTACAAACTCCAAAACATCAATGGTTCCCTAAAGATCTACCCTGCATCCATTGATTTCTCCCACATCTATTACTTTCCAGGTTCAAATAAAATGTTTACAGCTTTCTTTAGTTGTTCAAATAATTAAGTTCCCAGAACTATAAATAGCCCATGCTATATGCCTAAACACATTTCTTGCTGATGACTGCTACCTTGAAACCTGTTCTCCAAGACTTCATCCTGAACAGTGGAATCACAGCACTCACAAGTTTTTCATGAAATTTCCTATTCAAATTTGTTCAAGTCTTTTGAGCCAAATATTTCTTGTAAGGCAATACTGCATTTTTTAAATCAGAGAAAAGTTCTGTGGAATTGTTAACTAATCATGGAACTTAAACAGCTTAATTAAAACACCAGAAAATAGACTTGCCCCGCACATAACATTGTACAGTCCTTGGATTTGTCTCTTTGTGTTATTCATTGTCTTCTTTTCATGTTTTATTTTAGCATTCTTTCTCCCTCTCTGAAAATGCTAGTCTTGAGCCAAACATCTTCACATCAGTGACTTACATTGTGACAGAGAAGCATCCATCCTTATTTAAACAATGACAATAGTATAAATAGAATCTCCCCTCCTAAAGCTAACAACATCAATTATTTAATCTCAAATATAATTAAAATTGCAACATACTTGCATAAAAAAGCACTAATGGGTTTCAGTTGGTAAACACTTTATAAACAATAATCTTGTCAGTCAACATGATTAACATATTTGCAAATTAACCTAGACTCTGAAAATACAAGACAATTAATTAAATTTCATATTTAGATTGAAGATAGTTTTTGAAACTATCATCAAAGTGGGAAAGCTTTGACCCTATAGAACTATATGAAGGTAGTTCTGCCAATAGATTCAGATTATACCATTATAGCATAGACAAAATTTCAGATTTTCAAATTGGTGATTTCAAAGATAACAACTCCAATGCACAAATGCTTTAAAGCACAAGTAAGTCCTAAAAATGTAGTTTAAAAAAGAATATAGGAGATTCAGGAAATATGGCAGAGGAAGAACACATGGAGATCACGTTTTTCCCTACAAATACATCAAAATACATCTGCATACAGAAAAACTCCTTCAAGATACCCACTGAATGCTGGCAAAGGCTTTCAACTTCCAAAAAGGCAAGCTAATCTCCATATAAGGGAGTAGGGTAAAAGAATTAAGGAGAAAAAACAATAGAAAGGGAGACAAAGGAATCTGGATGGAACCCGCACACCTTGAAGGAATTGTGAAAGAGGAAAAATTTCTGCATACTTGGAAACCCCCTCCTGGGCAAAGACAGGGTGACACTTTTATACCTCAGAGGAGAGGGAAGCAATAGGTGTGTGGAAGGCAAAAGGAAGAGAATTCTGGATAGAGATTAGAGCCAAACACCCCCCTCCAGTCTGAGATGTGTGTCTGCATGCTCGCCAGGGCAGATAGGGACCGGGTGCTGAAGCCCAGGCTTTGGAGATCAGACCCCAAGGAGAGGACTAGAGCGAGTATGACACAGGAAAAAGATTGGACCTGCTTAAAGGCAAGAGGTCATTGTTTTATGGACCTTTTAACTCAGGGCACACACAGACATCAAGACACTGCCTGAGAGTACCAGAAACCAGGCAGGATGCAACCCGTGACACCAGAAGTGGGCAGGCTAGTGATGTAACGGCCACTTCAGCTGGCTGTGAGCAGGTGCAGGTCACTGCACACATGTTCCCAGGAGCCTAAGTAGCCTTGCCCTGCCAAGAGACCCACTTCCTGGGGCCAGTTACCCTGAGAGAGTGCATGACTGCATCAGGCTGCAGCAGCTTTCAGCAGACTTCAGCTATCTTAGACAATCCCCGCATATCCCAACTTTGTCTGTCTCATCCCTCCATCTCACAGCCCAACTGATCAAGCAAGCCCCCGTAAGCTGCAGCTTTTGCCCCATCTTGTCTGTGTGAACAGACATCAGAGGGTGGCCTACAAACAGGCATGGCCAAAACCAGAACAGAGGACCAGGGACTGTGTGTTCAAACAAGAGGAAGGAAATTCACTCTTTCAATCACAGAAGCAGTGGATTAAATCCCCACAATTGGTTTGAGACTGGATTTTAGAGGCAACTGTGGACTTTAGAAGCAAGTACAACCCGGACTAAGGCTAGATCTGAATCTAAGTTGACCCCACAGTGCCCACATTAGGTTCAGGGACACTTCTAGAAATATTGAAGGTCTTTCTGAGTAGGCCAATTGACTAGAGATCAATGCACTGGAGAGGACACTGCTGAGGACACAGAAGAATATTCCTACTACTGTTGCAGGAAGGGGGACCTCTTCCAGGGCCCGAAACTGGGCTCTTGTCTAACACTCAGAAATGAATTGTCTGAGGAGACACATATGCTGACATAGCAAGATATTTTATTGGGAAAGTGCACCTGAGTGGAGAGCAGTAGGGTAAGGGAACCTAGGAGAACAGCTCTGCCACGTGGCTTTCAGTCTCGGGTTTTATGGTAATGAGGTTAGTTTCTGGGTTGTCTTCAGCTAATCATTCTGACTGTCCTTCCTGGTGGTGCACACCTTGTTCAGCCAAGATGGATGGCAGAGAGAAGGACTCAGGGAGGTGGTTGGACATGTGGTGTCTCCTTTCTACCTTTCCTGAACTCTTCTGGTTGGTGGAGGCTTATTAGTTCCATGTTCCTTACCAGGACCTCTTGTAAAACAACCCATGCAAATGGTTACTATGGTGCCTGGCCAGAGTTGAAGGTTTCAGTCAGTGTGCTTTCCCTAACAACTCCCCGCTGAGAGACTTCATATTCAAGATACGTCTTGGAAATTGGGATGCAGGTCACTTTCTTCTGTAACTTCTTCCTGCTGTGTATGGGCATAGGCCTGCCTAGCAGAGCAGAAGTCTCTCTCTACCTGATCTAAGTCAAGGTACTTTTTGCCTTGATTGAAACCAGAATTCACCCTTGTAATAACAGTACTTTAGTTTGAAACAGTTGGCTCCTCTCAGAGATGAAATAGACAGGGGCCAAACAGGAGCCCTAACAGGATGGTCATCACTGGTCGCCAGAAACAGGAGGCAACATTTGGGGTGAGGGCTGCAGGGTTTGTGATTTTTTTTTTTTTTTTTTTTTTTTTTGGTGGTGAGGCAACAGAGCTGTGCTCCAGGAATCTTGTGTTTAGTCTGAAGTTACCATCCTCCACCTGGGCGGGGGGCTACAGTTCTGTAGAAGAACTCAAAGACATTGATATGCATATTTCTTTGAGTAAGAACCAGGACCCTGTCTCAAAGCTGTATCACCATTTGATTGTTTCTTCTCTGTTTCTGTATCCCCTCCCTTCCCTGATTAGCAATTGTTTGAATCCACCCTTTGGAACTCAGGGAAGGTCAAGGAGCCTGAACAAAGCCTATATCCTACAGACAAGAAAGGAGAATACAGGACAGATCTGTACTCCAGAGCCCCATAGAGTTCTGCTCAGTTTTAACTTAGGGAACTGGGCTACTATGACTGTGATAATTTCCTGTCAAAATGGGGCATAGGACTGCCTCAGCTTGGAGAATTGACACTGAATTGGAAGTATTCTGAGTTCCAAGTCCTAGATTTGAGCCTTGTATGATTAAAATCTCAATCCCTTGGTCTGCCATTTTGTTGTAACAGACCCAGTTAGAAGTAGCTGGAGGAGGGATAACGAATTTTAATAGACAAAATAAATCTCATTTCTTTTTAGGAGAATAGGCCTGAAACCCAGTCTGGACCTGGCACTTCAGGGCGACTTATAGCCTTGTAGCCAATTGCCTAGTTTTATAAAAATTAAGGTTCCAGTTACTAGCTTCCAGCAGACATGGTTTTGAGAATGGTGGCATCTAAGCCTGACATGACTCAGAAAACTCAAGTGTTTAGCAATACAACGTCTATTCTGAAATTATACCCATAGTATCACCTAGTTATTTCCCAGGATGTCTGAACCACAGCTACTCTATTTTGACTTTTAATGTAAAATTTTCCTTCATAGCCAAAGCTGCTGCTGCTGCTGCTTCTAAGTCACTTCAGTCATGTCCAACTCTGAGCGACCCCATAGATGGCAGCTCATCAGGCTCCCCCATCTCTGGGGTTCTCCAGGCAAGAAGACTGGAGTGGGTTGCCATTTCCTTCTCCACTGCATGAAAGTGAAAAGTGAAAGTGAAGTCACTCAGTTGTTTCTGACTCTTAGCGACCCCATGGACTGCAGCCTAACAGGCTTCTCCGTCCATGGGATTTTCCAGGCAAGAGTACTGGAGTGGGGTGCCATTGCCTTCTCTGCATAGCCAAAGCAGATGTCACCATTAATGATGTCAGTGTTTCTCTAGGTATGAGAAGATGCAAGAATTGGGACTCATAAAATCTTCTCCTGAACAGATCTAATAATTGAAGACCTGTTCTGCCAGTTTTTCCCAGAGCACAGAGTGTCTCCTTCCTGATTTTCACCCTGAATTCCTTTCAGGGAAATTGAAGGTCAGCAGTTGCAGTGGCCATGATTTAATCTTCATAGACATAGATGGCAAGTGTCAGTTTTCAGTTGGCAGAGCCCCCTTTTGTTCATAAACTTGACCACGATTTTGAGGGAGGCATTTCATGACCATTCTATCCCATGGTGCCGAGAATGTCCATTCTCAGGTTTGGCAAAGATTTTGTTGACAGGCCACTCAATGTGCTTTTACTGGACTAGGCCATAAAACAGTATCCAAAATTCTCTGGACCACCTGTAGGAGACAGGAAGAATAAAAGAAAAGCAGGCCCCAGCAAGGGCCGCAAAAGAAATTTATAATTATTCATAAACTGGATGCTATAAGGCATGAGACTCTTGGAAAAAGTCCAGAGGGAACAGTTCATAATCTTGAAAACAAGATATGATCTTGGGGTCAGAAAACCGACCCCAGACTCTTTCTCAACTGGCATCTCAGAGTCATATGTTTTATGTAACTGGTGGAAAATCTATAGATAAGAATATTAGTCTTAGTTACTGATTTTTTATAGATAACTGTTTCCTAAGTACTTAATGATCATTTTGTTCTTTGGCCCTCAAGTTTCCCACATATTCTTTCATTCATGGCTGAAAGTATAATAAAGCTGGCTTGGATTCAGTTTTGGCACCTTCACCTTGGAGCCCTGATTCAAGGTGTTGGATCCCCTGATAATCTCTTTTTTCTGAATTCTCGTGTCTTGTTTTTCATTCCCTTGCTGTATTGCACTTTTAGAAACCCTGCTTGTCAAGCTAGTCTTGACACCACCTGTCTTACTAGCCTCTTGGTCCAAGAAAACATTCCCTCTTGTTGCTTCTTCCCATATCTAGAGTTACACTGTTACCATCATCAATCTCATGTGGAACTATATACTATTTTATCAGAGGCCTCAGTCACACATTTGGCAGTGTAAGAAACAGCAATTTTGCAAAACAGGTGAAATGCAAATAACATGGTTATCAGTATTAGTAAAGTCACAAGTAAGACTTAAGAGCTCTCATTAGATATAGTCCAGTATATCCCAGGTCATCTGACTTAGTCTACTCTGTATGAATCTTTATCTTCCAGGTAAATTATATATTGGCACTGTGTATAATGCACATAGTCCAGTTTTCTAGTGTTACTAAACTGATTATTCTTAGTATGATTTAATTGATTCCAACATAGAGGAGACTTTAAACCTAAATTACCATAGCCTGGTGTTATCTATATGAATCCATCCCATAATTGTGAGAGTTTTCCTCCTTTGATGAAACTTTGCTTGTTGCTCTGATTGAGCTTGAGTAATCAAAGAAAGCTCAAATTTATGGTCAGAGTCAGAACAGGTATTATTAATTGGTCCTGTGAGGGATCCCATCTAGTAATATCAATAGTGGCCTGAATATGACCAAAATATTTTTTTAAAGTAAATTTTCTCAGGGCCAACCAGTTAGAACCTTGCAGTAGAGAAATTTACCAAGGTAAACCAGAACTAGAACACAGGTGATTGGCCACAAATTCAACAATTGGATTGATTTCTAAAACTAGCATAGGATCAGGCCTATAATAGAAAAGCATTTGATTTATATGCAAAGGTTTAAGAAGTCAAGAAAACATTATAAATGATCATATGAATCAAGCCCAGCATCTTGAGCAAGCTGTCTACCTCTGATGTTGTCATCTTCTCATCCTGGTGTAATATACTTTCTCCTCTGTTTGAGCATCATTTTAAGGTGAGATCAGGTCACCTGTCTTTTCTATAGACCAGTCCAGTGTAGGGGACTTTGGAAGTGGGAATTAATCTAAGTTAATTTCCCTTCAGTTTCATTGTGCATGATCTGGTTAAGAATACCTGATAAAAAAAGTCCTTCCATCCAGGTTGGATAAAGTCCCTTAAGTTACGTCTTTTTCCAGTCCTGGTTGCAGGTCATGAGGCATCGGATCTTCATCCAAAGATAGATTACTGAGATAAGCTTCAGAAACAAATTTAGGGTGTTCTTTAAGAATTTAATTAAATTTTACATTAATATCACATAACAGCAAAGAACTATCCAAGAAATGAGTCTTACTAGATTCAGACCTTCATTAACAAACTGGGATTTAACATTTATTGAAACATCTTTCTCTCCCTAAAATTACCCCCATTTTTATAAAATATAACCAAATTAAGGCTAGTTTGTTTGCAAAATAGGTCTGCTTTCAGTAATTTTGGCCTGATTATTTATATAACCATAACTGATCATAGACTTTTTATTTTGCTGAAACGTTTATAGAGTCTCAGACAACTTTTAAAATAAAAGAGGGCTGGGAAACTCACACCAAAGGCTTATCACAGGTTTCACCTAACAAATCTAGGTGAATTTTTCCCTTTTTAAGGTCTCAAAAATTCCTCGAGATTTTTGTACTTGTTAGTGAGATAACCTTCCTATCTCATTTGCTAAACTTACTGGAAACCTAAGAGTTTCCAATTTCTGGAGGAGTCAGATAAAGAGAAAATATAACTGTTTTGTTTATAATGTATAATTTTACTAAATTTTTGTCATAACTAGTTTGAGAGGAAGGTTTTTCCTAGTCCCAGAAAACACAAGATTCAAACCTATAATTTTTCAGATAGAAACCATAAAAGTTATAAACATATTGGCTGGTTCATTCAGTCCTTTGTTAACTTCTGTGAAGTCATCAGGTTTTTCATTAGAATACCAGGACATATCAGAATGTTAAGAGCTCCATATAATTTCTAGGATATCTATATTAATAATATTCACCATACATTATAACATGAGAGGATTTATTACTCATTTGATAATATTTTTTCATGTAATTTAACCAACCAAATAAGCACAGTTTAATATCTCTCTTTGGGATGTTTCAGGAGCCCTCTGAAACACCCCAAAGTTAGCTAGAGGCCAAAGGAACTTCAAAAGAACTCAATTTAGGAAATTTTGTCAAAAAAATCAATTAAAAGGGTTTAGAACATTTGCTCAGATTTAGTCAATGTTGATAATGTTTAGTTTGTTTAGTTTGTTGATATGTCATCATGGGTGCATATACCGAAGCTCAAGGTCTAGTAAAAGTTGACTCTGCCATCTTGGACCTAACCAGTTTTGGCTATAAACAGTTTTCCTATGGCTGTGTCATTCCTAACAAAATCCATTTATCTAACTAACTGTAATCCAATTTTTAAAAAATCCAGATCACGCATAACTCTTTTTAGTATTTTTTCATATCTTTTTTACTGAAAACCCACTTCCTACTTTCCTTTAGCAACCAAGAATTAATTTTATAGTAGCATTTTATAACAGCATAATATAACATAAATAACATAATATTTCATAAATAACAGTGATAATTTCTAAAACCCTTGCTTTCTTGAAACATTTTAGGATGGCACCAAACGTTATTCATTTATAGTCCCAAATCTCTTTAGTTTTTCTGTAAAAGGAAATCAGTTTAGTAGCAAATGTTTCAAAATCATTTTTTTTTTTTTTTTGGAAATTACCTAACTATTCAATAGACTTCCAACACTTAGTTTAGCATAACCCTTAGCAATTCAAGTTACCCCAATCTCCAGAGACTATTTTAGACAGATATTCCTAAAGCATAATTATTCATAATACAGCATATTTATGGCCACCTCATGTGAAGAGTTGACTCATTGGAAAAGACTCTGATGCTGGGAGGTATTGAGGGCAGGAGGAAAAGGGGACGACAGAGGATAAGATGGCTGGATGGCATCACTGACTCGATGGATGTGAGTTTGAGTGTACTCTGGGAGATGGTGATGGACAGGGAGGCCTGGCGTGCTGCAATTCATGAGGTCTCAAAGAGTCAGACACAAGTGAGCCACTGAACTGAGCTGAACTGAAAAGCTCATATCTCATTTACATTTTTTTTAGAAGTTTCTTCACTTGAGGCAATTTCCTTGTTGACAAACTTGTAACAGATATGATAATATTTAACTTATATTAAATCTAGGTACAATGAAAATATTCTGCTTAATGTTAATTACTCTAAGACATGTCTATATTAGATAGGTCAACAAACAGACATTAATATCAGGTATTTAATACTGAATTTTTACCAGTTCACATGAACCTGGAATTTATTGTTTAATTGAGAATTCTTTTGGAGAAGGCAATGGCACTCCACTCCACTACTCTTGCCTGGAAAATCCCATGGATGGAGGAGCCTGGTAGGCTGCAGCCCATGGGGTTGCTAGAATCGGACACAACTGAGCGACTTCACTTTCACTTTTCACTTTTCACTTTCATGCACTGGAGAAGGAATAGGCAACCCACTCCAGTGTTCTTGCCTGGAGAATCCCAGGGATGGTGGACCCTGGTGGGCTGCCATCTATGGGGTTCCACAGAGTCGGACATGACTGAAGCGACTTAGCAGCAGCAGAATTATTTGATTTGTAAGTGTTACCTTTCTTTAAGTCAATTAAACAGAGCTCATTTACAAATTAACCTCAAAAATATTACCTAGAGACAAAGACATACCAAGACATATTTAGACAGACACAAGGTCTAGCTTCATTTTCTAAATTTAACCATGAATTAGATCTTACAGCATAAAATTTACTAGTTTACAAAAAACAGTTGGAATAAATAAAAATTTTAAAGATTTTTTTTCTCATTTTTCCTCAGTCTCAGGAGTTAGAGATGGTCTAGATAAGTGTTCCTGAGAGCCCTGGTCTCAAGGCACAAGGAAATAAAATCAAGTTCTAACAAAATGGAGGCAGGTCTAAACCAAATGGTGGTCAGACAAGGCAAAGTGGCCATCAAAAAATCACAACACAGAACAGAGAGTTAAAACACACACATATAAACCTGGCAGTCCTCATCAGACACTCCCTTAAATACAAGAATACAGTCTCTCAGAAAACCTCCTATAGAGAAACAGAACTTCAGATTCAAGTACTAACAGAGTAAAGGAAAATATCTCAGGTCTTCAAAGATTTCAAATGGAAGAAAGGAAGCCAGGTTGAAAGAAGAAGGGGGAGGAGGCTGAAGAGAGAGGGCAAAAGGGGCTGCCTTATAGATGTCTCCTGCTACCTACAGATACCCAGGTGTCACAAGACTTTACCCTGGGCCTCCACAGAAGGGAGGACTAGAACTCAGCCCTACCAGAAACCAGACCAGAACAGAACCAGAATTCGCCTTCTCTGCCAAGAGGAGGTTATCAGTCTCCAATCCTCAGCTCAGGCCGAGGCCCTTTGACCAGATTCCTGAGTCCAGGACCAGGGGAATAGAAAATAGGGGAAGGATAGGAAGGGTTAAGGAGAGGAAAACAGAGGGAAGAGGAGAGAGGTCCATAAAGTATCTTGTTCCTTACCGATTGGGGCAATCTGGCCAATTGTCCACGTCAGGAGGAGACCAGGGACAAAAGGATCCCAGGTGAGGCCACTGTTTCTAGTCCATTGGCAGGCAAGCTGGCCCCTGAATACCCCAAACGGTCAGGATGTCAGTTGCAATGAAAAAGAATCCCCACCCAAGTCACCATTTGTTGCTGATTGAAACAGCCCACCCTGGCCAGGCACCATAATAACTATTTGCATGAGTTGTTTTACAAGAGGCCCTGGTAAGGAACATGAAACTAATAAGCCTCCGCCAACCAGAAGAGTTTGGGAAAGGTCAAAAGGAGACACCACATGTCTGACCACCTCCCACAATCCTTTTCTCTGGCATCCATCTTGGCTGAACAAGCGGGCACCATCAGGAAGGACTCTGAGTCAGAAGTACTGACTAAAGACAACCTGGAAACTAATCCCATCACCATAAAACCAGAGACTGCAAGCCATGTGACAGAGCTGTTCTCCTGGGTTCCCTTACCCTACTGCTCTCCACCCAGGTGCTGCTTCCCAATAAAATCTCTTGCTTTGTCAGCACATGTGTCTCCTTGGACAATTCATTTCCAAGTGTTAGATAAGAACCCAGTTTTGGGCCCTGGAAGGGGTCCCCCTTCCTGCAACACTACCACTCTCAATATACACATATTTTTGTCTCTTGTCTTTTTTGTTTTGTCTATTATTCTTTTTTATTTTTCCTTTTATATTTTTGCTTATTTTTCCTTTTTTTATGCTTCCATTTTTACATAAATTACTTCATTTTTTCCTATTTACACAATGTTTTTCATTATATTTCATTTTTCCCATGTTTTTGGTTTTCTAATTTTTCTAGCCTAGACTTTAGCATTTGTTTTCATTTATGGGTTTATTTATTGGCTTGATTGCTCTCTCCTTTTTTTATTCTTCTTTTATATATATATATTCATTCTTTTCTTTCTCTTCTTCTCTTCATAAGTGTGAATGTGTGAGCTTCCTAATGTATTCTTGTTTGTTTAGATTTAACACATACCCTGGGGTTTTGTCTTTTCATTCTTTTCTTGTTTGTTTGAATGTAATTTTTCTTTTTCTATTTCTTTCCTTCTCTTCTGTGTTATGTGGCTTGTGTAATCCTGGGGTTCCACAAAGCAGGCAGGCCTGAACCTCTGAAGTGAGAGGACTTTGGACCACCAGAGATCTCCTGACCCCATAGACGATTAATCAGTGAGAGCTCTCACAAAGACCTCCACCTCAACACTAAGATCTGGCCCCACCCAAAGGTCCGCAGACTCCAGTGCTAGATTCACACCAAACACATAGCAAAACAGGAACATAAACCTACCCAAAAGCAGACAGGTAGTCAAAGCCATACCAAAATCACAAATACCTTTAAACATATCACTGGTACAGTACTGCTTTCAGAGAGATAAGATCTAGCTTCACGAAACAGAATCCAGGCACCCCTCCTCCCCACATACAACAGGAAACCTTCACAAGACTTTCAACCCCATTCACTGGAGGCAGACTCCACAAGTAAGAGGAAATATGACTCTGCAGAATGTGGAAAGGAGATCCCAAACACTAAATTAAGCAAAATGAAATGATAGAGAAACATGCAGCAGATGAAGGAGCATAGTGGAAACCCCAAAGGCCAAAGAAATAAAGAGGAAATAGACAATCTACCAGAAAAATATTTCAATATAATGATAGGAAAGATAATCCAAAATCTGGGAAATACGATAGAGGCAGATAAATAGAATGAAGGCACAGATTGAGAAGATTTAAGAAATGTATAACACAGAAGTAGACGAACTAAAGAACAGACAATCAACAATGAGAATGCAATAACTGAAATTAAAACAAAAAATGCACTGAAGGGAACCAATAGCTGAATAACTGAGGCAGAAAAATGGATAAGTGAGTTGGAAGACAGAATGGTGGAAATAACTGAAGCAGAGCAGAATAAAGAAAAAAGAATAAAAACAAACAAACAAACAAAAAAAAGTGAGGACAGTCTCAGAGACCTCTGCAGCAACATAAGCACCAACATTTGAATTATAGGAGTCTCAGAAGAAGGAGAGAAAATGAAAGAATATGATAACATATTTGAGGAAATTATAGTTGAAAAAATTCCCTAACATAGGAAAGGAAATAGTCACCTAAGTCCAGGAAACCTAGGGAGTTCCATAAAGGATAAATCCAAAGAGAAACACACCAAGACACATATTAATCAAACTAAAAATAATTGAACACAAAGGGAAAAAAATCTTAAAAGCAGCAAGGGAAAAGCAACAAATAATATTCAAGGGAATCCACATAATGTTAATAGCTGATTCTTCATCTGAAACTCTGTAGACCAGAAAGGAGTGGCAGGATATACTAAAAACAACAAAAAGAAATAACCTAGCAAGTATCTAATTAAGATTTTATGGAGAAATCAATGAAGAAAAAGAAATAAAGGGAATCCAGATTGGAAACGAAGAAGTAAAACTCACTTTTTGCAAATGACACTATACTACATGTAGAATATCCTAAAGATACCACCAGAAAATTGCTAGAACTATTAAATGAGTTTAGTAAGTTGCAGGATAAAAAGCTTTTGCACATAAAAGTAAACAATAAACAAAACAAAAAGCAACCCATAGATTGGGAGAAAATATTTACAAATGATGTGATAAGAAATCAGTCTCCAAAATTTGCAAAGAGTTTATGATGCTTAATAGCATCAAAACAAACAACCCACTTGAAAAATGGGCAGAAGACCTGAATAGACATTTCTCCAAAGAGAACAGACAGATGACCAATAGGCCCATGAAAATATATTCAACATTGCTAGTTAATAGATAAACTCTTTTCATAACTTTCTGAGTATATATGGTATTATTAACTAGAAAAAAATAGATAATTGCAAATCAAAACTACCATAAAATGTCACTTCATACTGGTCAGAATGGATATCATCAAAAAATCCACAAATAACAAATGCTGCAGAGAGTGTGGAGAGAAGGGAACCCTCCTACACTGTTGGAGGGAATGTGAATTGGTATCGCCACTGTGGAGAAAGTATGGAGGTTCCTTAAAAAACTAAAAACAGAGCTAACATGATCCTTCAGTCCCACTCCTGGGCATATATCTGCAGAAAACTTGATCCAAAAGGATACATGCATCCCAATATTCTTTGCAGCACTGTTTACAATAGGCAAGACATGCCAGCAACCTAATATCCACTAGCAAAGGAATGGGTAGAGAAGATGTGGTACACATTTGCAATGGAATATTACTCAACAATTAAAAAGAATGAAATAGTGCCATTTATAGCACCATGGATGGACCTAGAGTGTGTCATAATGAGTGAAGTAAGAGACAGAGAAGGAGAAATATTGTATGGCATCCCTTATATGTGGAATCCAAAAAGAAATGATAAAATAAACTTACTTACAAAATAGAAAGAGACTCATAGACTTAGAAAAAGAACTTATGATTGCTGGAGAAGGGAGGGATAGTTAGGGATTTTGTGAAGGTCATACATATACTTCTATATTTAAATTGGATAACCAACAGAGACCTATTGTACAGTATGTGGAATTATGTTCAATGTTATGTGTCACCCTAGGCAGGAGGGAGGTTTTGGGGAGAATAGATGCATGCATATTATGGCTGAGTCCTTTCACTGTTCACCTGAAACTACCACAGCATTGTTAATAGGCTACACCCCAATGCAGTCTTCTCTGGTGGCTCAGACAGTAACAAATCTGCCTGTAATGTGGTAGACCTGGGTTTGATCACTGAATTGGGAAGATCCCCTGGAGGAGGAAATGGCAACCCACTCCAGTATTCTTGCCTGGAGAATCTCAATGGACAGAGGAGCCTGGACAGTTCATAGGGTCATGAAGAGCTGGACACTACTGAATGACTAAGCACAGCACCCCAATACAAATAAATAAATAAATAAGGTGGAGAAAAAAGTTGACAAATCATTAACCAGACTCATCAAGAAAATAAAGAGAAGATTCTAATCAATAAAATTAGAAATGAAAAAGGAGAAGTCATACAGATAATGCAGAAATACAAAGGATCACAAGAGACTACTATGAGCAACTATATGCCAATTAAATGGGCAATCTTGAAGAAATGGACAACCTTAAAGAAACTGACATATTTAAAAAATAATACAACCTTCCAAGACTGAACCAGGAAGAAGTAGAAAATAAGAACAGACTAATCAAAGCACTAAAATAAAAACTGTGATCAAAAATCTTCCAACAAACAAAAGCCCAGAGCCTGATTGCTTCACAAGTGAATTCTATCAAACATAGAGAAGAGCTAACACCTATCCTGCTCAAACTCTTCCCCCCCCAAAAAGAAAAGAAAAGCAGAGGTAGAAAAACTCCCAAACTCATTCTGCAAGGTCACCATCACCCTGATACCAAAAGAAGACAAATATATCACAGAAAGAGAAAATTATAACATCACTGAAGAATATAGATGTAAAAATCCTCAACAAAATTCTAGCAAACAGAATAAACAACACATTAAGAGGATCATACACCATAATCAAGTGAGGTTTATCTCAGGGATGCAACGATTCTTCAATATATGCAAATCAATCATTGTGCTATACCATATCAACAAATTGAAAGATAAGAATTATTTGATCATCTTAACATATACAGAGACAGTTTTGGCAAAATTTGACACCCATTTATGTTTAAAAAAAAAAAAGAAAGAAAGAAAAGAAAAAGAAAAAAAACTCTCCAGAGAGTCAGTATAGAAGGAATCTATCTCAACATAATAAATGTTATATAACAAACACACAGAAAATATTATCAGTGTTGAAAACCTTAAAGGATTTCCTCTAAGATTGGGAACAAGACAAGGGTGCCCACTTTAGCCACTATTATTCAATGTAGTTTTTGAAGTCCTAGCCATGCCAATCAATAAAGAAAAAGAAACAAAGGGAATCCAGATTGGCAAATAAGTAGAATTCTCACTTTCTGCATATGACATTATACTATAAATAGAAATTCCTAGAGATGCCACTAGAAAATTGCTAGAGTTAGTCAATGAGTTTAGTAAAGTTGCAGGATACAAAATTAATATACACAAATCCTTTGGATCCCTGTACACTAACAATGAAAACTAAAAAGACAATCATATTTACCACTGCAACAAAAAGAATAGAATACCTAGGAGTGATCCTACCTAAACAAAGATCATGGAATCCGGTCACATCACTTCATGGCAAACTGATGGAGACACAGTGGAAACAGTGGCAGACTTTATTTTTCTGGGCTCCAAAATCACTGCAGATGTGACTGCAGCCATGAAATTAAAAGGCACTTACTCCTTGGAAGAAAAGTTATGACCAACATAAACAGCATATTAAAAAACATAGACATCACTTTGCCCACAAAGGTCTGCCTAATCAAGGCTAAGGTTTTTGCAGTAGTCATGTATGGATGTGAGAGTTGGACTATAAAGAAAGCTGAGAGCCAAAGAATTGATGCTTTTGAACTGTGGTGTTGGTGAAGACTCTTGAGAGTTCCTTGGACTGCAAGGGGATCCAACCAGTCCATCCTAAGGGAAATCAGTCCTGAATATTCATTGGAAGGACTGATGTTAAAGCTGAAACTCTAATACTTTGGCCACCTGATGTGAAGAACTGACTCATTTGAAAAGGCCCTAATGCTGGGAAAGATTGAAGGCAGGAAGAGAAGGGGACAACAGAGGATGACATGGTTGGATGGCATCACCAAGACAGTGGGAATGAGTTTGGGTAATCTCTGGGAGTTGGTGATGGACAGGGAGGCCTGTCGTGCTGCAGTCCATGGGGTCGCAAAGAACTGAACTGATCCTACCTAAGGAGACACAAGAGCTGTATGCAGAAAACTGTAAGACATTGATGAAATAAATCAAAGATGACATACTCATATGGAGAAATATACCATATTCTTAGACTGAAAGAATCCATATTGTGAAAGTGACTATATTGCCCAAAGCAATCTACAGATTCAATGCAATTCTGATCAAATTAACAATGGTAGTTTCCCCAGAGCAAGGACAAAAAATTTTACAATTTGTATGGAAAAACAAAAGACCCTGAATAACCAAAGCAATCTTGAGAAAGAAAAACAGAGCTGAAGGAATCAACCTTCCTGACTTCAGGCTATACTACAAAGCTACAGTCATCAAGATAATGTGGCACTGGCACAAAAATAGTAATATAAACCAAGGGAACAAGATAGAAAGCCCAGAGATAAGCTTACACTTCTATGGGGACCTTATCTTTGACAAAGGAGGCAAGAATATACAAAGGAGAAAAGACAGCCTCTTCAATAAATGGCTCTAGGAAAACTAGATGGTAATGAAATGTGAACACTTCCCAACACTACACACAAAAATAAATTCAAGAAAGATTAAAGACTTAAACATAATACTAGAAGCTATAAAACTCTTAGAGGACAACATAGACAGAACACACTTTGACATAAGTTTCAACAAGATCCTCTTGACCCACTTCTAAAGTAATAAAAATAAAAATATACAAAAGGTATCTGATTAAACTTAAAAGCTTTTGCACAGCAAAGGAAACTATAAATAAGATGAAAAGACAATCCTCACAATGGGAAAAAATAATCACAAACAAAACAACTGTCAAATGATTAAACTCCTAAATATATAAGTAGCTCATGCAGCTGAATATTAGAAAAAAACAAACAAACAGCTCAATCAAAAAGTGGGCAGAATACTTACACAGGTATTTCTCCAAAGACGATGTACAGATGTCCAATAAACATATGAAAAGATGCTCAATATTGCTCATTGTTAGAGAAATGCAAATCAAAGCTCAAATGAGATATCACCTTCCACCAGTCAGAATGGGCATCATCAAAATCTAGAAACAATAAATACTGGAGAGGATGCAGAGGAAAAGAAACCCTCTTGTACTGTTGGTGGGGTTGCAAACTGATACAGTGACTTTGGAGAACAGTGTGAAGTTTCCTTAAAAAACTAGGAATTAGACTACGATGTGACTCAGCAACCCAATTACTGGGCACATACCCTGAGAAAACTACAATTCTAAAAGACACATGTTATTCCAATGTTCACTACTGTACTCCTTACAATAGCCAGGGCAAGGAAGCATCCTAGATGTTCATCAACCGATGAATGGATAAAGAAGTTGTGATGCATATATACAATAGAATATTACTCAGCCATAAAAGATGAATTAATGTGTCAGTTCTAGTGAGGTGGATGAACCTAGAGTGCATTATACACAGTGAAGTAAGTCAGAAAGAGAAAAAAATATATAGTATATTAAAGTATATATATGGAATCTAGGGGTTTCCCAGCTGGTGCTAGTGGTGAAGAACCCACCTGACAATGTAGGAGATGTAAGAGACCCAGGTTTGATCCCAGGGCTGAGAAGATCCCCTGAAGTAGGGCACAGAAACCCACTCCAGTATTCTTGCCTGGAGAATCCCATGGACCGAAGAACCGGACTGGCTATAGTCCATAGGGTTGCATAGAGTGAGACATGACTGAAGTGACTTAGCACAAACACATGTATGGAGTCTAGAAAAACAGTACTGATGAACCTATTTGCACTAAAGGACTGGAGACACAGGAGTAGAGAATGGACTTGTGGACTCAGTTGGGGAAGGAGCATGTGGGATGAATTGGGAAAGTAGCATTGACATATATACACTACCATATGTAAAATACTTCACTAGTGAGAAGCTGCTATGTAACATTGGGAACACAGCCTGGCACTTTGTGATGACCGAGAGGGACAGAATGGGGAGGTGGGGAGGGATGTTCAAGGAACACTTAAGAGGCAGTTCAGTTCAGTTCAGCTGCTCAGTTGTGTCACACTCGTTGTGAAACCATGGACTTCAGCATGACAGACTTCCCTGTCCATCTCCAACTGCCTAAGCTTACTCAAACTCATGTCCATCGGTTCAATGATGCTGTCCAACCATCTCATGCTCTGTTGTCCCGGTCACCTCCTGCCTTCAATCTTTCCCAGCATCAGGGTCTTTTCAGGTGAGTCAGTTCCTTGCATCAGGTGTCCAAAGTATTGAAACTTCAACTTCAGCATCAGTCCTTCCAATGAATATTCAAGACTGATTTCCTTCAGGATTGACTGGTTTGATCTTCTTGCAGGCTAAGGGACTCTCAAGAGTCTTCTCCAACAATAAATTTCAAAAGTAGCAACTGACAAAGAATTAATCTCAAAAACATACAAGCAACTCCTGAAGCTCAATTCCAGAAAAATAAACGACCCAATCAAAAAATGGGCCAAAGAACTAAACAGACATTTCTCCAAATAAGACATACAGATGGCTAACAAACACATGAAAAGATGCTCAACATCACTCATTATCAGAGAAATGCAAATCAAAATCACAATGAGGTACCATCTCATGCCAGTCAGAAAGGCTGCTATCCAAAATTATACAAGCAATAAATGCTGGAGAGGGTGTGCTGAAAAGAGAACCTTCTTACACTGTTGGTGGGAATGCAAATTAGTACAGCCACTATGGAAAGTAGTGTGGAGATTCCTTAAAAAAAAAAACTGGAAATAGAACTTCCATATGACACACCAATCCCACTGCTATGCATACACACAGAGGAAACAAGAATTGAAGGAGACACGTGTACCCCAATGTTCATCGCAGCACTGTTAGCACTGTTTATAATAGCCAGGACCTGGAAGCAACCTAGATGTCCATCAGCAGACGAATGGATAAGAAAGCTGTGGTACATATACACAATGGAATATTACTCAGCCATTAAAAAGAATATATTTGAATCAGTTCCAATGAGGTGGATGAAACTGGAGCCTATTAGACAAAGTGAAGTAAGTCAGAAACACCAATACAGTATCAGATCAGATCAGATCAGATCAGTTGCTCAGTCGTGTCCGACTCTTTGCGACCCCATGAATCGCAGCACGCCAGGCCTCCCTGTCCATCGCCAACTCCCAGAGTTCACTCAGACTCATGTCCATCAAGTCAGTGATGCCATCCAGCCATCTCATCCTCTGTCTTCCCCTTATCTTCCTGCCCCCAATCCCTCCCAGCATCAGAGTCTTTTCCAATGAGTCAACTCTTCACATGAGGTGGCCAAAGGACTGGAGTTTCAGCTTTAGCATCATTCCTTCCAAAGAAATCCCAGGGCTCATCTCCTTCAGAATGGACTGGTTGGATCTCCTTGCAGTACAAGGGACTCTCAAGAGTCTTCTCCAACACAACAGTTCAAAAGCATCAATTCTTCGGTGTCAGCCTTCTTCCTG
>NW_011494569.1:264901-273757 GCF_000754665.1 Bison bison bison
TTTCCCCATCTATTTCCCATGAAGTGATGGGACCAGATGCCATGATCTTACTTTTCTGAATGTTGAGCTTTAAGCCAACGTTTTCACTCTCCTCTTTCACTTTCATGAAGAGGCTTTTTAGTTCCTCTTCACTTTCTGCCATAAGGGTGGTGTCATCTGCATATCTGAGGTTATTGATATTTCTCCTGGTAATCTTGATTCCAGCTTGTGCTTCTTCCAGCCCAGAATTTCTCATGATGTACTCTGCATATAAGTTAAATAAGCAGAGTGACAATATACAGCCTTGATGTACTCCTTTTCCTATTTGGAACCAGTCTATTTTGTTTTTTAGTAAATGTAAACAAACACAAACACCTTGAAAATTCTTGCTTTTAAATTAAGGTAAAATTTTTATATGGTTTAGAATGTAACTTAAAATACTAATAAGAATGTGATAGCAGTTTCAACCTGGCTCTTAAACTTCTGAGCTCTCTTGTCAATCTACTCTGACACTAAGGAAACTTATTAGAGATATTTGAGAAATAGTGATATAAGAATTTTCCTGATTATGTAAGGTCAGAATTCTGATTAACATTCATTCTTATAAGAGAAGTCCCAAAGAATAACATAATTTATGTTTAACAGGCACAAATTATAGAAACATAGAAAAAATATTATAGAGGAATCATAACCATGGTTTAAAATAGATATGCAATGCTGCTGCTGCTGCTAAGTCACTTCAGTCGTGTCCAACTCTGTGCGACCCCATAGACGGCAGCCCACCAGGCTCCCCTGTCCCTGGGATTCTCCAGGCAAGAACACTGGAGTGGGTTGCCATTTCCTTCTCCAATGCATGAAAGTGAAAAGTGAAAGTGAAAAGTGAAAGTGAAGTCGCGCAGTCGTGTCCAACTCTGAGCAACCCCATGGACTGCAGCCTACCAGGCTCTTCTGTTCATGGGATTTTCCAGGCAAGAGTACTGGAGTGGGGTGCCTTTGCCTTTGCCGAGATATGCAATAAATATACACAATAAATAATGAAACACAAAATAAAAATAAGCTAAATAACATAAGAATGTTGGCACTTGATCAGTAATGTCCAATGTTTGAGATTCACATTGGCAATCTGTTTTATAGGAATAATTCAAAATAAGGAAAAAAAAATACTACATTCCTATCACTGCAGACATCTTGCCATCAATCCCCACTACATAACAGCAATGATATCAACTCCAGAGGCATTGTGGGACCATATTAAAGAGAATAGGTGTTAAAGTAGGAAGAGAAATTCATTAAAGCTCTGATTTCTGCATTATACTTTCTCTATGAAATATTCCATGTTGTCTTCCCTCTCTTGAGTACCATGCTCTGTTTATTTATTGAAAAGTATAAGTTGAATGAAGAAAATTAGTTATGTTCTAATCCTTAGGAAAAATCCTCTTATTTCTCTTAGTATTCTCTTACTATGTTTTTGGTTTTTTTCAGTATTAATTTTCTTTGCCTTTGTCCCCTCTCATCTCCAGTGGGACTAAATTGGGGTATGGATCTTGAAGAAAAATATTCAAGAATATATAAGGTAAGTTTTCAAATACATGCACAAATACAGACATTCATGATAAATGTAATCAATAGTCAGGAATGTTAGAAGTCAGAATTCTAGAAAACTTAGCCAGGTTTCTGAGAAGTATACTTATCTTGAAGGAAACAATTTGACTTTATTAGTCAGATAGCTAAAGCCCCTAAACAATCATTAAACTTATCTTAATATTACTATAGTCAAAGTGGAAACTAAATGACTCCATAGAATTTTAGAGCCCCAAGCACCTTGATGAAGTACTTTTTCAATAAATGATTTTAACACACAGGAAGGGAGATCATCTCTTTTATTTCAAAATATATTGTTGAGCTGACATGACATTATAAGTTTCAAGACTGTATTTTACTGACTATAAATTCCTATACAACCCAAATCAGTCAGAAAACAGAGCTCTAGAACTGCTAGTCCAAAGGCTGCTGTCAAATCCTTTTCAATGACTATGATTCTGAAAAGTATACAATAGCCTGCTTGATTTGCAGACTTATTAATGTCACACTTGGGGATTCCCAGAAATACTCAAAAGAGAGAACTGTTCAAATGTCTGGATTTTTTCATGAATAAAGTGAGCTCTAGATTTTCAAATCTTGGTGCACATTCTTTCCCCTCTATTTCTCTTCTCTAGCTCTCCTGAGATATTATTAGCCAGTAGTGTTCTGAAGATATTTTGAAAATACTCATTACAGTGGTCTGAAAGACTGTTGTCTTTTTGGTTATTGTAATTCTGACAGGTGTGAGATGATACCTCATTGTAGTTTTGATTTACATTTCCCTGATGGTTAGTAATGTTAAGCATCTTTTCATGTGCCTACTGGCCATTTGTATGTTTTCTTTAGAAAAATGCTTATTTGAGACCTTTGCCCATTTCTCCATTGGGTTGTAGTTTGTTTTGCATATTGATTTGTGTGAGTTCTTCATATCGTTTGTATGCATGTGTGCTAAGTCGCTTCAGTTGTATCTGACTCTTTGCGACCCTGTGAGCTGTAGCCCACCAGGATCCTCTGTCCATGGGATTCTACAGGCAAGAATACTGGAGTGGGTTGCCATGCCCTCCTCCAGGGGATCTTCCTGCCCCAGGGATGGAACCTGCGTCGCTTATGACTCCTGCACTGGCATGAGGGTTCTTTAGCACTAGTGTTAAAAGTCTGTAGAACTTGAAAACACCTGAGAAGTTCACAATTTGAATATTAACCCTTTATTGGACATCACACTTATGCTCTTGCTTAGTTGCTCAGCAGTGCCTGACTCTGTGACTCCATGGACTGTAGCTGGCCAGGCTTTTCTGTCAATGTGATTTTCCAGGCAAAAGTACTGGAGTAGGCTACCTTTTCTTCCTCTACATGTTCTTCCCAACCCAGGGACTGAATCCATGTCTTCAGAGGCTCCTGAATTGCCAGGCAGATTCTTTTACCAC
Organism: Bison bison bison; assembly: GCF_000754665.1. Taxonomy (NCBI): domain Eukaryota; kingdom Metazoa; phylum Chordata; class Mammalia; order Artiodactyla; family Bovidae; genus Bison; species Bison bison. The sequence goes on from NW_011494569.1 coordinate 267,886, forward strand.
TGAGCAACCTCGGAGGCCTTCATTTACACATATCTTTTCTCATACAGTGAGCTTCCTATGTGGCACAGTGGTAAAGAATCCACCTGCCATTGCAGGTGATGCAAGAGACTCAGATTTGATCCCTGGATTGGGAAAATCCTCTGGGAGAATCGAGTAGGTAGTGGCAATCTGCTCAAGTATTCTTGCCTGGAAAATTCTATGGACAGATGAGCCTGGCGGGCTACCGTCCACGGGGTCACAAAGAGTTGGACACAACTGAGCACATGCACACACAATCTCTCATGCAGTAGGTTGCATTTTCATTTTGTTGATTATTTCCTTCACTGCTGCAAAGCTTTTAAATTTGATTTGGTCTCACTTGTTTCTTTTTGCTTCTGTTTCCTTTGCCTGATGAGACACTTTCAAAAAAATATTGCTGAGACCTATGTCAAAGAGTATATGCCTATATTTTCTTCTGAGAATTTTATGATTTCAGGTCTTAAATTTGAGTTTGTAATACATTTTGAGTTTATTTTTATATGGCATGAGAAAATGTTCTATTTTCATTGTTTCATATGTCATTGTTCAGCTCTCCCATCACCAGTTATTGCAGAGACTATCTTTTCCCTGTTATATAATTTTTGCCCCTTTTGTCACAGATTAATCAACCATATGTGCATGGGTTTATTTTGACTCTTCAATTCTCTTCAACTGATCTATGTGTCTGTTTTTGTGCTAGTACTATAACTTATACCATGATCACTATAACTTGTACCATAGTCTGAAGTCAGGGAGTGTGATATCTCTAGCTCTTGTCTTTTTTTTTCTCAACAGACCTGGAGGGTATTATCCTTAGTGACATAAGTTAAACAGAGAAAGACAAATCCTGTATGTTTTCACTTATATGTGGATTCTAAAGTATAAAACAAATAAATATAACAAAGCAGAATCAGAGTCACAGATACAAAGAACACACTAGTGGTTATCAGGAGGGAAAGGGTTAGGAGGAGGGGCAGAATATGTGAAAATAATTAAGAGGTACAAACTACTAGGTATAAAATAAGTGTTACAAGGATGCAGTCTACAGTATGGGGAATATAGCCAATATTTTTAATGACCTTAAATGCAGTAAAACCTTTACAAATAATTGAAACACTATGTTAAACACCTGAAACTAATATAATATTGCAAATCAACTGCATTTCAACACATTAAAAAAGCTTATCATGAGAAAAACTTTTTGATGTATGCTTGTATAGTACTTTAATTATAAATGCTCTTGATTATTAAAAAAATGAAGAGTTTGTGTTTCAGTAGAAAATGAACTTAAATGCTTAGCAATATGTGAGCAAAAATTTCACACAATGAAATGTATAGTCATTAAAATGTTGGTTATGAAAGCATTAAGATAGAAAATAACATTTCAAAAAAGTAAAATTGTAGAGTGTAGTTTCAACTGGATAGAAAATCATGGAAAATAGACTCAATAAAAATACACCAAAAAAATTAAGGTGGTAGAATAATATTGGACACACTCAGGACTAGCTCCCCCAGCTATACACATGCACCTTGCTAGCTGACTCCCATCAGAGGACTTCACTGCCATGTCCACACCTGTGGCAGGAATGTAGCCACAGGAGTGTATGTTGATGACCAGTGCCCAGGCAGCTGCTAGTGGGACCAGATCCAGCCTTGTCTCCCATCAATAGTTTGCACAACTGGGTTCACCAGCAGAAAATGACTCCAGCTATTCACCACAGGACCCCTACCCAACAGGTAGCAATTCTCATATCAAACAAAAGAGACCTTAAAATAAAGGTTACAAGAGATAAGGCAGGACAATACATAATGATCGAGGGATCAATCCAAGAGGAAGACATAACAACTGTAAATATCTATGCACCCAACATAGGAGCACCTCAATACCTAAGACAAACAGTAACAGACATAAAAGAAGAAATTGACAGTAACAATAATAGTAGGAAACTTTAATATCCCACTCACACCAATAGACAGATCATCAAAACAGAAAATTAATAAGGAAACACAAATCTTAAGTGATACATCAGATGAGATGTATCTCATTGATATCTTCAGGACATTCCATCCAAATGCAGAAGAATACACCTTCTTCTCAAGTGCACATAAAACATTCTCCAGGATAGACCACATCTTGAGTCACAAATCAAACCTCACTAAACTTAAGAAAATTGAAATCGTATCAAGCATCTTCTCCAACCACAATGCTATGGGATTAGATATAAATTGCAAGAAAAAAAAAAACTGTAAAAATCACAAACACATGGAGATTAAACAACACATTTCTGAATAACCAACAGGTTACTGAAGAAATCAAATGGGAAATCAAAAAATTTCTAGAAACAAATGACAATGAAACATGGCAACTCAAAACCTATGGGATGTAGTAAAAGTAGTTCTAAGAGGGAAGTTTATAGTAATACAATCCTACCTCAAGAAACAAGAGAAACATTGAACAGACAGTCTAACTTTACACCTAAAACAACTGGAAAAATAAGAACCAAAAATCCCCAAAATTAGTAGAAGGAAAGAAATGATAAAGATCCAAGCAGAAATAAATGTAACAAAAATGAAAGAAACAATAGTAAAGGTTAATAAAATTAAAAGCTGGTTTATCCTTGAGATTAAAAGTTTATCCTTGAGAAGATAAACAAAATTGACAAAACTTTAGCCAGGCTCATCAAGAAAAAAAGAGAAGAATCAAATCAACAAAATTAGAAATGAAAAAGGAGAGGTTACATCAGACAATGCAGGGATACAGAGGATTATAAGAGAAGATTATGAGCAACTATATGGTAATAAAATAGATAACCTGTAAGGAATGGACAGATTCTTAGAAAAGTTCAATCTTCCAAAACTGAACTAGGAATAATTAGAAAATATGAACAACCCAGTTGCAAGCACTGAACTTGAAACTGTGATCAAAAACCTCCCAAAAAACAAAAGCCCAGGACCAGATGGCTTCACAGGAGAATTCTATCAAACAATTAGAGAAGAGCTAATGCCTATCATTCTAAATCTCTTTCAAAAATTTGAAGAAGGAAAACTTCCAAATATTTTCTACAAGGCTACCATCACCCTGATACCAAAACCAGACAAAGACAACACACAAAAAAGAAAACTACAGGCTAATATCTCTGAAAAGCATAGATGCAAAAATCCTCAACACAATTTTAGCAATCAGAATTCAGCAAAACATCAATCAACTCATACACCATTATGAAGTTGGGTTTATTACAGGGATGCAAAGATTCTTCAATATATGCAAACAAATCAATGTGATACACCTTATTAACAAATTGAAAGGTAAAAGCCATTTGATAAACTCAATAGATGCAGAAAAAGCCTTTGATAGAAAGCCTTTTAATCAACACCCATTTATGATTAAAACTCTTTAAATAATGCACATAGAAGGAAACTACCTCAACATAGTAAAGGCCATATATGATAAGCCTAAAGCAAACATTATTCTCAATGGTGAAAAACTGAAAGCATTCCCCCTAAGATCAGGATCAAGACAAGGGTGTCCACTTTCACCACTATTATTCATCATAGTTCTAGAAGTAATCATAGTTCAGCAATCAGAGAAGAAAAAGAAATAAAAGGAATCCAGATTGGAAAAGAAGAAGTAATGCTCTCATTATTTGCAGATGACATGACACTGTTCATAGAAAACCCCAAAGATACTATCAAAGTATTACTAGAGCAAATCAGTGAATTTAGCAAAATTTCAGGATACAAAATCAATATACAGAGATCACTTGCATTTTTATATATGAACAATGAAAAATCAGAAAGAGAAATTAAGGAATCAATCCCATTTGCACTGCAACAAAAATAATTAAATATCTAGGAATAAACTTACCTAAGGAGACAAAAGAACTGTACATGAAAAATTATAAGACATTAAAGAAAGAAATCAAAGACTACATAAACAGATGGGGAGATATTTCATGTTTCTGGGCAGGAAGAATCAATATTTTCAAAATGACTATACTACCAACATAATCTACAGATTCAATGTGATCGTTGTCAATTTACCAATGGCATTTTTCACAGATCTAGAACAAAACATTTCACAATTCATATGGAAACACAAAAGACCCCAAACTGACAAAACAGTCTTGAGAAAGAAGAATGGAACAGGAAGAATCAACCTTCCTGACTTTAGATTATACTACAAAGCTACAGTCATCAAGGCAGTATGGTAATGACACTAAAGCAGATATATAGACCAATGGAACAAGATAGAAAGCCCAGAAATAAACCCATGCACCTTGGGTACCTTATTTTTGACAAAGGAGGCAAGAATATACAACGGGGCAAAGACAGCCTCTTCAATAAATGGTGCTGGGAAAACCGGACAGCTACATGTAAAGAATGAAATTAGAACACTTCCTAACACCATACACAAAGATAAACTCAAAATTGAATAAAGACCTAAATGTAAGACCAGAAAGTATAAAACTCTTAAAGGAAAACATAGGCAGAACATTCGATGACATAACAAAGTAAGATTCTCTATGACCCACCTCCTAGAGTGACATGAATAAAAACAAAAGTAAAGAAGTGACATCTGGCTAAACTTAAAAGCTTTTGCACAGCAAAGAAAACTATAAGCTAGGTGAAATGATAACCCTCAGAATGGGAGAAAATAATGACAAGTGAAGAAACTGAAAAAGGATTAATTTCCAAAATATACAAGCAGCTCATACAACTCAATACCAAAAAACAAACAAACAAACAAAAAAACCCAATCAAAAAGTGGGAAAAAGACCTAAACAGACATTTCTCAAAGAAGACATGCAGAGGGCTAAGAAACATAGAAAAGATGCTCAACATTGCTCTTTATTAGGGAAATAAAAATCAAAACTTCATTGAGATATCACCTCACACTGGTCAAAATGGCCTTCATCAAAAAGTCAACAAACAATAAATTCTGGAGAGGGTGGGAAGAAAAGGGAATGCTCTTGCACTGTTGGTGGGAATGTAAATTGATATAGCTACTATGGAAGATGGCATGAGATTCCTTAAAAAAACTCAGAATAAAATCACCACATGACCCAGCAATCCCACTCCTAGGCATATACCCTAAGGAAACCAAATTGAAAAATATACATGTATCCCACTGTTTATTGCAGCACTATTTACAATAGCTAGAACATGGAAGTGACCAAGATGTCCATTGACAGATGATTGGACATGGGGGTTATGGTACATATATCCAGTGGAATATCGCTCAGCCATAAAAATGAGCACATTTGAGTCAGTTCTAGAGGTGGATGAACCTAGACCCTACTATAAAGAGTGATGTCAGTGAGAAAGATAAATATCATATTCTAATGCATATATATGTGGAATCTAGAAAAATGGTACTGAAGAATTTATTTACAGGGCAGCAATGGAGACACAGACATATAGTAAAGAGTTGTTGGCATGGGGAGAGGGGAGGAGAGGGTGAGATATATGGAAAGAGTAACATGGAAACTTACATTACCATATGTAAAATAGATCAGATCATATCAGATCAGTTGCTCAGTCATGTCCGACTCTTTGTGACCCCATGAATTGCAGCATGCCAGGCCTCGCTGTTCATCACCAACTCCTGGAGTTCACTGAGACTCACGTCCATCGAGTCAGTGATGCCATCCAGCCATCTCATCCTCTGTTGTCCCCTTCTCCTCCTGCCCTTAATCCCTCCCAGCATCAAAGTCTTTTCCAATGAGTCAACACTTCGCATGAGGTGGCCAAAGTACTGGAGTTTCAGCCTTAGCATCATTCCTTCCAAAGAAATCCCAGGGCTGATCTCCTTCAGAATGGACTGGCTGGATCTCCTTGCAGTCCAAGGGACTCT
>NW_011494569.1:274233-282572 GCF_000754665.1 Bison bison bison
AAGTTAAATAAACAGGGTGACAATATACAGCCTTGACGAACTCCTTTTCCTATTTGGAACCAGTCTGTTGTTCCATGTCCAGTTCTAACTGTTGCTTCCTGACCTGCATACAAATTTCTCAAGAAGCAGATCAGGTGATCTGATATTCCGATCTCTTTCAGAATTTTCCACGGTTTATTGTGATCCACACAGTCAAAGGCTTTGGCATAGTGATAGCCCATAGGAATTTGCTGTATGGCTCAGGAAACTCGAACAGGGGCTCTGTATCAACCTAGAGGGGTGGGATGGGGAGAGAGATGGGAGGGAGGTTCCAAAGGGAGGGGATGTATACATACCTATAGCTGATTCATACTGAGGTTTGACAGGAAACAACAAAATTCTGTAAAGCAATTATCCTTCAATAAAAAATTAATTTTTAAGAAGTGAGTGGAATACTGCCATTTGCAGCAATATGGGTGGTTCTGGAGATAATCATACTAAGTCAGGTAAGTCAGACAGAGAAAGACAAGTATCACATTATATCACTTTTATGTGGAATCTTAAGAATCTTGACAGAAATGACCTTATCTACAGAACAGAAACAGACTCACAAACATAGAAAATGAACTTATGGTTACTGGGGAGAAGAGTTGGGGGCAGGGATAGACTAGGAGCTTGAAACTGACATGTACATTCTGCTGTATTTAGAACAGATAGCCAGTAGACCTGTACCATGTATCCCAAGGGACTGTGCTCAGTATTCTGTGATAACTTCAATGGAAAAATAATTTGAAAAGAACAGAAAGTAAATAAATGAGCACAATGCAAACAATTTAATTGAAAATGATCAAAGGGCATGAATAAACATTTTTCTAAAGATAAATTGTCAATAGGTACACTACAGGTGCTTGACATTACTAATTATCAGGGAAATGTAAATCAGAAACACAATGAGATTTTACCTCACACATGTTAGAATATTTATTATCAAATACAAGAAATAATAAATGCTGGTGGTGATGTAGAGAAATGAGAAGCCTGGTATGCTTTGGGGGCAATATATATTTGCATAGTCACTATAGAAAACAGTATGGATATTTCTGCACAAAAATACATATTTATATAAGCAATATCATATATTTATCTTTCTCTGTCTGACTTATTTCACTTAGCATGACAATCTCTAAGCCCATCCATGTTGCTGAAAATGGCATTATTTCATTCTTTTCTTATGGCTGAGGAATAATCTCTTGTATATGTGTACCATGTACAGTAGCTTTTTTGTCCATTTCTCTGTTGATGAACATTTAGATTGCTTCCATGTCCTGGCTAACGTAAATAGCGCTGCAGTGAATATTAAAGTGCATGCATATTTTAAAATTATGGCTTTCTCTAGGTAAATGCTCAGGAGGGGAATTGTTGCATCATGCTAAGTCGCTTCAGTCGTGTCCGACTCTGTGCGACCTCATAGACGGCAGCCCACCAGGCTCCCCCGTCCCTGGGATTCTCGAGGCAAGAACACTGGAGTGGGTTGCCATTTCCTTCTCCAATGCATGAAAGTGAAAAGTGAAAGTGAAGTCGCTCAGTCGTGTCCGACTCTAGCGACCCCATGGACTGCAGCCTGCCAGGCTCCTCCATCCATGGGATTTTCCAGGCAAGAGTACTGGAGTGGCAATATGGTAGTTCTATTTTTAGATTTTAAGAAACCTCTCTACCGTTCTTCATAGTGTCTATACCAATTTACATTCCCTTCAAAAGTGTAGGAGAGTTCCCATTCCTCTACATTCTCTCCAGTATTTCCTTTTTTGTAGATTTGTTGATTATGGTCAAAAATAGAACTACTATATGATTCAGCATTCCCACTTCTGGTTATTTGTCCAGAGGAAATAAAATTATAATCTCCTAGGGAGATCTGCATTCCCATGTTCATTGTAGCATCATTCACAATAGCCAAGATATGGAAACAATATAAGTGTAAGTCAAGAGATAAATTAATACAGAAGATGTGTTGTTGTATGAAGTGAAATATTATTCAGCCATAAAATAGAAAGAAATTCTCCCATTTGTGACAGTATGGATGGATCCTGATAGCATTATGCTAAGTGAAGTATGACAGAGAAAGACAAACACAGTATGATCTCATTTATTTTTGGAAGAAAATAAAGTCGTAGAAACAGGAAAGAGGTGGTTAATAGGAGCTAAGCCCAGGAGAGGTAATGCAGATTGTGAGTCAAATAATACAAAACTTTCACTTATAGATAAATGAATTCTGGAGATCTCAGGTACAGCATGGTGACTATAGTTAACATTATTGTATTATATTGCTATTTTTGTTGTTGCTAAGTCACTTCAGTCGTGTCTGACTCTTCCCATAGACGGCAGCCCACCAGGCTCCTCCATCCTTGGAATTCTCCAGGCAAGAACACTGGAGTGGGTTGCCATTTCCTTCTCCAATGCATGAAAGTGAAAAGTGAAAAGGAAGTCGCTCAGTCGTGCCCGACTCTTCGCGACCCCATGGATTGCAGTCTACCAGGCTCCTCCGTCCGTGGAATTTTCCAGGCAAGAGTACTGGAGCGGGGTGCCATCGCCTTCTCTGATTGTATTATATGGATCACAACAAACTGGAAAATTCTTAAAAAGATGAGATTATAAAATCACTTCATCTGCCTCTTTAGAAACCTGCATGCAGATCAAGAAACAATTAGAACTGGATGTGGAACAACGGACTGGTTCAAAATTAGGAAAGGAGTACATCAAAGCTGTATATTGAACCCTGCTTATTCAACTTATATGCAGAGTACATCATGTGAAATGCTGGGCTGGGTTAATCACTTGCTGTAATCAAGATTGCCAGGAGAAATATCAATAACCTCAGATATGCAGATGGCACCACACTTAAGGCAGAAAGTGAGGAGTAACTAAAAAGCCTCTTGATGAAAATGAAAGACAAGAGTGAAAAAGCTGGCTTAAAACTCAACATTCAAAAAACTAAGATCATGGCATCCAGTCCCGTCACTTCATGGCAAATAGATGGGGAAACAATGACAGATTTTATTTTCTTAGGCTCCAAAATCACTGCAGATGGTGACTGCAGCAATTAAATTAAAAGATGCTTGCTCCTTGAAAGAAAAGCTATGACAGACACAGACAGCACATTAAAAAGAAGAGACATTACTTTGGCAACAAAGGTCCATATAGTCAAAGCTATGCTTTTTCCAGTTGTCGTGTATGGATGTGAGAATTGGACCATAAACAAGACTGATTACCAAAGAATTGATGCTTTCAAACTGTGGTGTTGGAGAGTCCCTTGGATTGTGAATAGAACAGATCAGCCAATCCTAAAGGAAATAAACCCTTGATATTCATTGGAAGGACTGATGTTAAAGCTGAAACTCCAATACTTTGACCACCCGATGCAAAGAACTGACTCATTTGAAAAGACCCTGACGCTGGGAAAGATTGAAGGCAGGAGGAGAAGGGGACCACAGAAGATGAGATGTTTGGATGACATCACCAACTCAATGGACATAAGTTTGAGTAAGCTCCAGGAGAAGGACAGGGAAGCCTGATGTGCTGTAGTCCATGGGGTTGCAAAGAGTCAAACATGACTGAGTAACTGAACAACAGCAAACCTATTGTATAATTTAAAGTTGCTATGAGACTAAATCTTAAATGTTCTCATTATGGCAGCAATAATAAAAATGATAACCATGTGAGATGAATGATGTATAAATTAACCTTATTTAATAAAAAATTGCTACATATACATGTACCAAATCATCACATTGCATTGCACCTTAAATTAAGGTATTGTTAATTATGTATGACTAAAACTTCGGGGGTGGGGGGAAGCATGTGATTCATGATAGCATTAAGGATTTTTTTTTAAATTTTATTTTTAAACTTTACATAATTGTATTAGTTTTGCCAAATATCAAAATGAATCCGCCACAGGTATACATGTGTTCCCCATCCTGAACCCTCCTCCCTCCTCCCTCCCCATACCATCCCTCTGGGTCATCCCAGTGCACTAGCCCCAGGCATCCAGTATTTTTGTCACAAAGGCAATATAGCAATTGTAGGATATATGTATATTATGTAAATTCAGTTCTGTGCTATGTTGTAGAAGTAGAACAAACAGCTTATAATGAATATTATGCAAAGACATGGGATCATGAAATTTTAAGGACTGTATATATAAAAAACTGATTGGTTGTTCTATAAGTTGGTATGAAATAAAATAAAATATTTTGTTCATTTACAAATGATTGAAACTGAAGCTGAGTCCTAAAACTGAGTTTCACTACTCAGTGTTATGATTAATATCTCTATTCAAAGCATCATTCCATCTCTTCTCCCCTCTGACCTGTACTAAATAAACACTATCAACCAGAGTCAGATGATTCTGTTGCTGATGACGTTGTTACTGTACTTTTACATTGTAAAAGTCCTGTTGTCAGCATTATTATTAACATATAACCTTAGTTGTTTCTTTTTCTTTTTTTTCATTAGGAAAGAATAACAAACCCCTGATCCATGAAACACCTGGCCTTGGAATTATAAACCAGAGACATTCTGTCTCCTGAAACTATGGTAAAGAAGTGTCACAAGACAAGACATAACTCAACTTCTTTGCTCTTCCCCTTAAAAAAAGTCTTTAACACAAAGACTTAGATGGAGTGGATATGAGACTGGTCTCCCACCCCATTGCATGATGTCCTGCAGATAAATAGTTACTTTGCTGCAAACACCCCATGTCAGAGCTTGACTTTCAGAGTCATGGGTATCAGCAGGCTTTGGTTACAGAATGAAAGTTTAGACTAGATGCCACCAAGTAGTTGTATTTCAATTAAAAGCCAATATATCCTTCCCCCCTTATTTATCAACATCTAAATTCTGAAGGAGATTAGCCCTAGGATTTCTTTGGAGGGAAAGATGCTGAAGCTGAAACTCCAGTGCTTTGGCCACCTCATGCAAAGAGTTGACTCATTGGAAAAGACTCTGATGCTGGGAGGGATTGGGGGCAGGAGAAGAAGGGGATGACAGAAGATGAGATGGCTGGATGGCATCACTGACTCGATGTACTTGAGTCTGGGTGAACTCCGGGAGTTGGTGATGGACAGGGAGGCCTGGCGTGCTGCAATTCATGGGATTGCAAAGAGTCAGACACGACTGAGTGACTGAACTGAACTGAACTGAACACTAAAAGTGTTCAATCTGTCTTTTTCTCAAAGAAACATTTCTATCCTGGTCTTTTTGAGAAGCTCTTTTCTTGTATCTGCATTTTATTAAAAATGACTGACCTAGCAAAGAGGGAAAGATAATATATTTTAAAGATATTTGGTGTCACACAGAAATGAAGTTCTGCATTTCTTTAAATTTAAGAAATAGAAGTCAAATTCAAATAAGGTGGAGCATTATTTTCTTTAAGAATAATTTACTGTTCTCTAGAAGGAAGCCTGAAGCATCAGAAAATCACTGACTAAAATCTTGAGAGAGAAATTTTTCAAAGCCTTATCAATAACAAAGACAAACATATAGGCAACTTCACTAATAGCTTTTAATTAGGTAAATATTAATCATCTACAGTGAGCCCAACCAGACTTAACATTATAGGCTGTACCAGTGATTTTAATCATTCTTAGAGATTTTTAAAATTTTATTTTATTGGTTTACAATAAAACATTTATTTACAATGTTGCATTAGCTTCTGCTGTACAAAGAAGCAGATCAGCTATATGTATACACATATCCTTTCCTTCTTGGACCTCCTTCCCAGCCCCACTCCCCAACTCTGTCCATCCAGGTTGTCAGGGACCACTGAGCTGAAATTCCTGTGCTTGATAGCAAGTTTCCATTAGCTGTGGTACATGTGGAAGTGTATATAAGTCAGTCCTCATCTCCCAGTTTGTCCCACCTGCCCCTCCACCCCCATGTCCACATGTCCGTTCTCCACATCTGCATCTGTATTCCTGCCCTGGAAAAAGGTTCCTCATAATAAGTTTTTTCTAGGTTCCACATTTATGCATTAATGTGTGATATTTGTTTTTCTCTTTCTGACTTATTTCACTCTGGATGGCAGATTCTGTGGCCATCCACATCTCTAGAAAGGACTCAATTTTATTTCTTTTAAAAGTTCAGTAACATATCAGTGCATACATGTACCACATCTTCTTTATCTATTCATCTATCATTGGACGTTTAGGTTGTTGCCAAGTACTTGGTATCATAGTTAGTTCTGCAGTGAACTTTGGGGTACGTGTGTCATCTTGAATTATGGTTTTCTCAGAGTATTCAAGGCATAAGCCCAGTAGAGAGATTGTTGGGTCATATGGTAGTTCTATGTTTAGTTTTTAAGAGAGACTTTATGCCGTTCTCCACAGTGACTGTCTCAATTTACGCTTCCAACAACAGTTCAAGAGGGTTCCCTTTTCTCTATACTCTCTCCAGGATTTACTGTTTGCAGATTTTTTTTTTTTTTTCTGATAATGGCCATTCTGACTGGTATGAGGTTATACCTTATTATAGTTTTGTTTTTCACTTCTCTAATAAACAGTAACTGTTTCTAATAAATAGCAGACAAGATGGTGGAGTAGAAGGAAATGTGCTTATATTCTCCTGTGGGAACTCCAAAATTTCAACTTGCTGCTGAATAACCATCAACAGGAGAATGCTGGATCTCACCAAAAACAGATACCCAACATACAAGGACAAAGGAGCAGCTCCAACAAGATGGTTCAGTTCAGTTCAATCTCTCAGTCGTGTCCGATTGTTTGATACCCCATGAGACGCAGCACATCAGGTCTCCCTGTCCCTCACCAACTCCTGGAGTTTACCCAAACTCATGTCCATGGAGTTGGTGATGCCATCCAACCATCTCATCCTCTGTCGTCCCCATCCTGATGCTGGGAAAGCCCCCAATCTTTTGGGGATCTTTTCAAATGAGTCAGCTCTTCACATCAAGTGGCCAAAATATTGGAATTTCAGTTTCAACATCAGTCCTTTCAATGAACACTCAGGACTGATACTTTAGGATGGACTGGTTGGATCTCCTTGCAGTCCAAGGGACTCTCAAGAGTCTTCTCCAACATCACAGTTCAAAAGCATCAATTCTGCGCTCAACTTTCTTCACAGTCCAACTCTCACAGCCATACATGACTACTGGAAAAACCATACCCTTGATTAGATGGAACTTTGTTGACAAAGTAATGTCTCTGCTTTTTAATATGCTGTCTATGTTGGTCATAGCTTTCCTTCCAAGGAGCAAGTGTCTTTTAATTTCATGGCTGCAATCACCATCTGCAGTGATTTTTGAGCCCCCCAAAATAAAGTCAGCCACTCTTTCCACTGTTTCTCCATCTGTTTGCCATGAAGTGAAGGGACTGGATGCCATGATCTACGTTTTCTGAATGTTGAGCTTTAAGCCAACTTTTTTACTTTCCTCTTTCACTTTCATCAAGAGGATCTTTAGTTCTTCTTCACTTTCTGCCATAAGGATGGTGTCATCTGCATATCTGAGGTTATTGATATTTCTCCTGGCAGTCTTGATTCCAGCTTGTGCTGCTGCTGCTCCTGCTAAGTCGCTTCAGTCGTGTCCGACTCTGCATGATCCCATAGATGGCAGCCCACCAGGCTCCCCGGTCTCTGAGATTCTCCAGGCAAGAACACTGGAGTGGGTTGCCATTTCCTTCTCCAATGCATGAAAGTGAAAAGTGAAAGTGAAGTTGCTCAGTCATGTCCAACTCTATGCGACCCTTCCAGCTTGTGCTAGGATGGGCAAAAATGAGTTTAGAATCAAACCCAATATCCACCAGAGATGCTCGGAGGGCTCAAACAAAACTTTGTGTGCACCAGGTGACCTGACAGAGAATGAGCCAGACCTGCCTTTTAGTGTTTGAGTATCTCCTGCAGAAAGATAGGTCAGCAGTGGCCTGTTTCAGGGGTAGGGGCTCTGGGTGCAGCAGACCTGGGTGTGGCATAAGGCCTCCTGGAGGAGATTTCCATTAACTCCGCCATAGAGCTGCTGAGCAGACGACCCACAGACTGCAGAACAATTATATCAAATAAATTCTTGCACTGTTAGACAGTTCTAAGACCCACAACAGATTTCCCAACCTAGGGATCCAGCAAAAGGACTGAAATCCCCAGGGAATTTGACTTTGGAAACTACTGGGATTCGATTACACATCTTCAGGATCAAGACCATCCCCATGGAAAAGAAATGCAAAAAAGAAAAATGGGTATTTGGGGAGGCCTTACAAATAGCTGTGAAAAGAAGAGAAGAGAAAAGCAAAGGAGAAAAGGAAAGATATAAACATCTGAATGCAGAGTTCCAAAAAATAGCAAGAAGAGATAAGAAA
>NW_011494569.1:282672-282965 GCF_000754665.1 Bison bison bison
ATTCCAGTTGAGCTAGTTCAAATCCTGAAAGATGATGCTGTGAAAGTGCTGCACTCAATATGCCAGCAAATTTGGAAACCTCAGCAGTGGCCACAGGACTGGAACAGGTCAGTTTTCATTCCAATCCCAAAGAAAGGCAATGCCAAAAAATGCTCAAACTATGGGACAATTGCGCTCATCTCACACGCTAGTAAAGTAATGCTCAAAATTCTCCAAGCCAGGCTTCAGCAATATGTGAACCGTGAACTTCCTGATGCTCAAGATGGTTTTAGAAAAGGCAGAGGAACCTGCCA
>NW_011494569.1:283968-288181 GCF_000754665.1 Bison bison bison
GACAGGGAAATAGATGGGGAAACAGTGTCAGACTTTATTTTTCTGGGCTCCAAAATCACTGCAGATGGTGACTGCAGCCATGAAATTAAAAGGCGCTTACTCCTTGGAAAGAAAGTTATGACCAACCTAGATAGTATATTGAAAAGCAGAGACATTACTTTGCCAACAAAGGTTCGTCTAGTCAAGGCTATGGTTTTTCCTGTGGTCATGTATGGATGTGAGTGTTGCACTCTGAAGAAGGCTGAACACTGAAGAATTGAGGCTTTTGAACTGTGGTGTTGGAGAAGACTCCTGAGAGTCCCTTGGACTTCAAGGAGATCCAACCAGTCCATTTTGAAGGAGATCAGCCCTGGGATTTCTTTGGAAGGAATGATGCTAAAGCTGAAACTCCAGTACTTTGGCCACCTCATGCGAAGTGTTGACTCATTGGAAAAGACTCTGATGCTGGGAGGGATTGAGGGCAAGAGGAGACGGGGACGACAGAGGGTGAGATGGCTGGTGGCATCACTGACTCGATGGACGTGAGTCTCAGTGAACTCCAGGAGTTTGTGATGGACAGGTAGGCCTGGCGTGCTGTGATTCTTGGGGTCACAAAGAGTCAGACACAACTGAGCGACTGATCTTATATGATCTTATCTTCCACAGGACTGGGGAAAAAGACTCTTGGAGGGCACAAATGAAATCTTGTGTGCACCAGGGGCCAGGAGAAAGGAGCAGCGACCCCATAGGAGACTGACCCAGACTTGCCTGTGAGTGTGCAGGAATGGAGGCATGGGTCAATAGGGAAGGAACAGAGCCCCACCCATCAACAGAAAACTGAATTAAAGATTTCCTGAGCATGGCCTGCCCATGAGAATAAGATCCAGTTCCCCCCACAGTAAGTCTCTTATCCTATTCATCAGAGGGCAGGTGGAATGAAAACTATAATCACAGAAAACTAACCAAACTGATCACACAGAACAGAGCCTTGTCTTAGTCAATGAAACCATGAGCCATACCATGTAGGATGGGTCATGGTGGAGAGTTCTGGCAAAAAAAAATGGCCCGCTAGAGAAGGGAAGGTAAACCACTTCAGTGTTGGTGCCTTGAGAACCCCATCAACAGTATGAAAGGTAAAAAGATGTGACACTGAAAGATGAACTCCCCAGCTCAGTAGGTGTCCAATATGCTACTGGAGAAGAGTGGAGAAATAACACCAGAAAGAATGGAGAGAAAGAGCCAAAGCTAAAACAACACCCAGTGTGAATGTGGCTGGTGATGGAAGTAAAGTTCAATGCTGTAAAGAAAAAATATTTCATAGCAACTTAGAATATTAGGTCCATGAATCAAGGGAATCTGGAAGTGGTCAAACAGTAGATGGTAAGAGTAAATGTTGACATTTTAGGAATCAGTGAAACAAATGGATGCATTTAACTCAGATGAACATTTTATCTACTAATATGGGCAAGAATACCTTAGAAGAAATGGAGTACCCCTCATAATCAACAAAGAGTCTGAAATGCAGTACTTGGCTGCAATCTCAAAAATCTCAAAAATTAAAGAAAGATCTCTGTTCATTTCCAAGGCAAATCATTCCATATCACAGTAATCCAAGTCCATACCCCAGCCACTAATGCCAAATAAGCTGAAGTCAAATGGTTCTATGATGATCTGTAAGACCAGAGCTTGTAGAACTAACATTAAAAAAAGAAAATTTTTTCATCATAGGGGACTGGAATGCAAAAGTAGGAAGTCAAGAGATACCTGGAATAACAGCCAAGTTTAGCCTTGGAGTACAAAATAAAGCAGGGAAAAGGCTAACAGAATTCTGCGAAGAGAACACAATGGTCATAGCAAACACCCTCTTTCAACAACACAAGTGATGACTTTACACGTGGACATCACCAAATGTGAAATCAGATTGATTATATTCTTTGTAGCAAAGATATATAACCTCTATACAGTCAGCAAAAACAAGACCAGGAGCTGACCGTGGCTCAAATCATGAATTCCTTATTACCAAATACAGACTTAAATTGAAGAAAGTAGGGAAAACTACTAGACCATTCAGGTACGATCTAAATCAAATCCCTTATGATTATACAGTGGAAGTGACAGATTCAAGGAATTAGATCTGATAGACAGAGTGCCTGAAGAACTATGGACAGAGGTTTGTGACATTGTGCAGGAGGCAGTGATCAAGACCATCCCCAAGAAAATAAATGCAAAAAGGTTGTTTGAGGAGGCCATAACAAATAGCCGAGAAAAGAAGAGAAGCTAAAGGTAAAGGAGAAAAGGAAAGATATACCCATCTGAATGCTGAATTCCAAAGAACAGCGAGGAGAAATAAGAAAATCTTCCTCAGTGATCAATGCAAAGTGATCTAAAGGAAAAAAGAAAGAAAGAAAGAAATTAGAATAAGAAAGACTAGAGATCTCTTCAAGAAAATCAGAGATACTGAGGGAATATTTAATGCAAAGATGGGAACAATACAGCACAGAAATGGTATGGACATAACAGAAGTAGAAGTTATTAAGAAAAGGTGGCAAGAATAAACAAAAGAAGTATACAAAAAAATATCTTCATGACCCAGATAACCATGATGGTGTGATCACTCACCTAGAGCCAGACATCCTGGAGTCCAAAATCAAGTGGGTCTTAGGAAGTATCAGTATGAACAAAGCTACTGGAGGTGATAGAATTCCAGCTGAACCATTTCAAGTCCTAAAAGATGATGCTGTGAAAGTGCTGCACTCAATATGTCAGCAAATTTGGAAAACTGAACAGTGGCCACAGGACTGGAAAAGATTATTTTAAAATTCAATCACATAGAAAGGCAATGCCAAACAATGTTCAAGTTTCCACACAATTGCACTCATCTCACATGCTAGCAAAGTAATACTCAAAATTTTCCAAGCCAGGCTTCAACAGTACATGAACTATGAACTTTCAGATGTTCAAGCTAGATTTAGAAAAGGCAGAAGAACCAGATGTCAAATTGCTAACACCTGTTGGATCATTAAAAAAGCAAGAGAGTTCCATAAAAAAACATCTACTTCTGCTTTATTGATTACCTCAAAGCCTTTGACTGTGTAAATCACAATAAACGGTGGAAATTTTTTAAAAAGACGGGAATACCAAACCACCTGACCTGTCCCTTGAGAAATATGTATGCAGGTCAGAAAGCAACAGTTAGAACTGGACGTGGAACAATAGGCTGGTTCCAAATTGGGACAGGAATACATCAAGGTTGTATATTGTCAACTTGCTTATTTACCTTCTATTCAGAGTACATCATGGGAAATGTCAGGCTGCATGAAGCACAAGTTGGAATCAAAATTGCCAGAAGAAATATCAATCACTTCAGATATGCAGGTGACACCACCCTTATGGCAGAAAAGGAAGAAGAACTAAAGAGCCTCGTAATGAAAGTGAAGAGGAGAGTGAAAAAGTTGGCTTAAAACTCAACATTCAAAAGCTAAGATCATGGCATCTGGTCCCATCACTTCATGGCAAATATATGGGGACATAATGGAAACAGTAACAGTCTTTATTTTCTTGGGTTCCAAAATCACTGCAGATGGTGACTGCAGCCATGAAATTAAAAGACACTTGCTCCTTGGAAGAAAATCTATAACAAAAATAGACAACATATTAAAAAGCAGAGGCATTCCTTTGCTGACAAAAATCTATCTACTCAAAGCTATGTTTTTTCCAGTAGTCATATATGGTATGAGAGTTGGACTATAAAGAAAGCTGAGGGCCAAAGAACTGATGCTTTTGAACTGTGGTGTTTTATTTTATTTTTTAATTTAATTTTATTTAACTTTACAATATTGTATTGGTTTTGCCATACGTCAAAATGAATCTGCCACAGGGATACATGTGTTCCCCATCCTGAACCCTCCTCCCTCCTCCCTCCCCATACCATCCCTCTGGGTCATCCCAGTGCACCAGCCCCAAACATCCAGTATCCTGCATCAACCTGGACTGGCAACTCGTTTCATATATGATATTATACATATTTCAATGCCATTCTCCCAAATCATCCCACTCTCTCCCTCTCCCACAGAGTCCAAAAGACTGTTCTATACATCAGTGTCTCTTTTGCTGTCTTGCACACAGGGTTATTGTTACCATCTTTCTAAATTCCATATATATGCATTAGTATACTGTATTGGTGTTTTTCTTTCTGGCTTACTTCACTCTGTATAATAGCTCCAGTTTCATCCCT
>NW_011494569.1:288747-292385 GCF_000754665.1 Bison bison bison
AGTTCTTTGGCCCATTTTTTGATTGGGTCATTTATTTTTCTGGAATTGAGCTGTAGGAGTTGCTTGTATATTTTTGAGATTAGTTGATTGTCAGTTGCTTCATTTACTATTATTTTCTGAAGGCTATCTTTTCACTTTGCTTATAGTTTCCTTTGTTGTGCAGAAGCTTTTAAGTTTAATTAGGTCCCATTTGTTTATTTTTGCTTTTATTTTTTTTAATTAATTTTATTTTATTTTTAAACTTTACATAATTGTATTAGTTTTGCCAAATATCAAAATGAATCCACCACAGGTATACATGTGTTCCCCATCCTGAACCCTCCTCCTTCCTCCCTCCCCATACCATCCCTCTGGGTCGTCCCAGTGCACCAGCCCCAAGCATCCAGTATCGTGCATTGAACCTGGACTGGCATCTCGTTTCATACATGATATTTTACATGTTTCAATGCCATTCTCCCAAATCTTCCCACCCTCTCCCTCTCCCACAGAGTCCATAAGACTGTTCTATACATCAGCTTTTATTTCCAATATTCTTGGAGGTGGGTCATAGAGGATCCTGCTGTGATGTATGTCGGAGAGTGTTTTGCCTATGTTCTCCTCTAGGAGTTTTATAGTTTCTGGTCTTACATTTAGATCTTTAATCCATTTTGAGTTTATTTTTGTGTATAGTGTTAGAAAGTGTTCTAGCTTCATTCTTTTACCAGTGGTTGGCCAGTTTTCCCAGCACCACTTGTTAAAGAGATTGTCTTTAATCCATTGTATATTCTTGCCTCCTTTGTCAAAGATAAGGTGTCCATATGTGCGTGGATTTATCTCTGGGCTTTCTGTTTTGTTCCATTGATCTATATTTCTGTCTTTGTGCCAGTACCATACTGTCTCGATGACTGTGGCTTTGTAGTAGAGCCCGAAGTCAGGCAGGTTGATTCCTCCAGTTCCATTCTTCTTTCTCAAGATAGCTTTGGTTATTCGAGGTTTTTTGTGTTTCCATACAAATTGTGAAATTATTTGTTCTAGCTCTGAAGTTAGAAGACTCTTGACAGTCCCTTTGACTGCAAGGAGATCAAACCAGTTAACCCTAAAAGAAATCAATCCTGAATATTCTTTGGAAGGACTGATGCTGAGGCTGAAACTCTAATACTTTGGCTACCTTATGTGAAGACCTGACTCAAAAGAAAGAAAAGACCCAGATGCTGGGAAAGATTGAAGGCAGGAGGAGAAGGGGATGACAGAGGATGAGATTGTTGGATCACATTACTAACTTGATGGACTTTATCAAGTTCCAGGAGTTGGTGATGGACAGAGAAGCCTGACATGCTGCTTCCATGGGGTTGCAAAGAGTCAGACACAACGGAGTAAATGAACTGAACTGTTAGTTACTTTATAATGTTGTGTTAGTTTATTCTGTACAGCAAAGTGAGCTAGCTATGTGTATACATATATCCCCTCTCTTCTGGATTCCTTTCCCATTTAGGTCAGCACACTAACTTTTAATTTCAAATTTTTAAGAAACTGAATTGGTAGTATGAATATGCTTTATTAAAATAAAGAAATACATACTTTAATTATTATTTAAGAGGGTAATTTACATAGCAACACAAAGAAAGGAAAATAAAGATATGCTTAATCATGCCTGATAGATATTTTTTATTCATTGATGTATAGGAAGTTCAGGAACTAATAGTAAAGGAGTGTATTAGGATAATCATCTCTTTGTCTGTTTACATTTTTACTGGTAAAGTAGGTTTACAAATTTCAATAGACCTAATCTGTTTCAGTTTTAAATATTTACTATTGCCAATTAAGACTTTTGTTAGTCAAATTGTCACATAAAAGTGCATGTTGAATTCAGCCATTACTCATGCTTTAAGTGAAATTTATGAAGGAGAAAGTAACTTTCCAAATTGTTAAGCTATTTTGTTATTAGAGAGAAAGTGAGTACCCTAGTTCTTGTTTACCTTTGAAAGATGGACTATTATAAATCTCAATAATAAAAAAAAAAGAAAGAAAGAAAGAAAGAAAACAAGACAAGGCTCTAGAAAATGCATTAAGAGGAATCAATTATCTGCCAGAACATCTTGGATACTGGGTAGTTCACTATGTCAACAAAAACATAACCACATCTCAAAGAATTTTCTTTTATTACAATGGTTCACAAATCTATGTGAAAGACTTACACAGAATCAAAATATTCCTGCTATGTTTCTCTATTATCAGTCTTTGAGTTCTGTACACCATTTTTACTCTAATTACTACAAAATAGTAGGCAAGATTGGCATCAAGTTAATTTCTACAAGTTTGCTTTCCTGTAATATTCTGACTCTGATATGTCCTTCATGGCATGTTTATATAGATTGAGAGATTAAAATTTACAATTCTAAGATAATCTTTAAATTTGACTTTATTTCATTCTTTACCCTTTTAATTACCACTGCAAATTCAGGTTGTATGACAATACAGTTTTCTTGGCATTTGAAGAGAAGAAAGTCCTTATATGAGAAGATGTCAGTTTGATTGTCACTTAATCTTAACTGAGAAAATAAAGCTTGCTTAAATATATGTTGGAAGATCCTAAGAAACAAAAGCAGTAGTAACAGGGAGAAGCTGTTCTGAGTTTGTACCAAGCTAACTTTTGTGCCGTCAGACTCAATATCAAAACAAAACAAACATCCCAATCAAAAAATGGGCAGAAAATCTAAACAGACATTTCTCCAAAGAAGACATACTGGTGACCAAAAAGCACATGAACAGTTGGCAATATCAGTTCAGTTCAGTTCAGTTCAGTCACTCAGTCGTGTCCGACTCTTTGTGACCCCATGAATCCCAGCACGCCAGGCCTCCCTGTCCATCACAAACTCCCGGAGTTCACTCAGACTCAAGTACATTGAGTCAGTGATGCCATCCAGCCATCTCATGCTCTGTGGTTCCCTTCTCCTCCTGCCCTCAATCACTCCCAGTATCAGAGTCTTTTCCAATGAGTCAGCTTTTTGCATGAGGTGGCCAAAGTACTGGAGTTTCAGCTTCAGCATCTTTCCCTCCAAAGAAATCCTAGGGCTGGTCTCCTTCAGAATGGACTGGTTGGATCTCCTTGCAGTCCAAGGGACTCTCAAGACTCTTCTCCAACACCACAGTTCAAAAGCATCAATTCTTCAGCGCTCAGCCTTCTTCACAGTCCAACTCTCACAGCCATACATGACCACAGGAAAAACGATAGCCTTGACTAGACGGACATTTGTTGGCAAAGTAATGTCTCTGCTTTTTCAATATACTATCTAGGTTGGTCATAACTTTTCTTCCAAGGAGTAAGCGTCTTTTAATTTCATGGCTGCAGTCACCATCTGTAGTGAGTTTGGAGCCCCAAAACTAAAGTCTGACACTGTTTCCACTATTTCCCCATCTATTTCTCATGAAGTGATGGGACCAGATGCCATGAACTTAGTTTTCTGAATGTTGAACTTTAAACCAACTTTTTCACTCTCCACTTTCACTTTCATCAAGAGGCTTTTGAGTTCCTCTTCCCTTTCTGTCATAAGGGTGGTGTCATCTACATATCTGAGGTTATTGATATTTCTCCCGGCAATCTTGATTCCAGCTTGTGTTTCTTCCAGTTCAGCGTTTCTCATGATGTACTCTGCATATAA
>NW_011494569.1:293205-314241 GCF_000754665.1 Bison bison bison
CTGTTAGGTCCATACCATTTCTGTCCTTTATCGAGCCCATCTTTGCATGAAATATTCCTTTGGTATCTCTGATTTTCTTGAAGAGATCCCTAGTCTTTCCCATTCTGTTGTTTTCCTCTATTTCTTTGCATTGATCACTGAGGAAGGCTTTCCTATCTCTTCTTGCCATTCTTTGGAACTCCGCATTCAGATGCTTATATTTTTACTTTTAGCCTTTGCTTTTTGCTTCTCTTCTTTTCACAGCTATTTGTAAGGCCTCCCCAGACAGCCATTTTGCTTTTCTGCATTTCTTTTCCATGGGGATGGTCTTGTTCCCTGTCTCCTGTACAATGTCACGAACCTCATTCCATAGTTCATCAGGCACTCTATCTGTCAGATCTAGGCCCTTAAATCTATTTCTCACTTATACTGTATAATCATAAGGGATTTGATTTAGGTCATACCTGAATGGTCTAGTGATTTTCCCTACTTTCTTCAATTTAAGTCTGAATTTGGTAATAAGGAGTTAATGGTCTGAGCCACAGTCAGCTCCCAGTCTTGTTTTTGTTGACTGTATAGAGCTTCTCCATCTTTGGCTGCAAAGAACATAATCAATCTGATTTCGGTGTTGACCATCTGGTGATGCCAATATCACTATGTATTAAACAAAAGCAAATCAAAACTACAATGAGGTTATCACCTCACAGCAGTCAGAGTGGCCATCATCAAAAAGTCTACAAATAATAAATATTAGAAAGGGTGTGAAGAAAACAGAATCCTCCTACACTGTTAGTGGGAATACAAACTGGCACTGTCACTATGGAGAACAGCATGGTGATTTCTTCAAACACTAAAAATAGAGCTACCATATGATCCAGCAACTTCACTCCTGGTAATTTATAGAGAAAAGCATACTTAGAAAAGACACATGTATTCCAAAGTTCATTACAGCACTATTTACAATAGGCAGGACATGATGGCAGCCTATATGCCAACTGAGAGGGAAATGGATAAAGAAGATGTGATACGTACATGCAATGGAATACTGCTCAGCCACAAAAGAATGAAATGATGCCATTTGCAGCAGCCTAGATGAACCTAGAGACTATCATACTAAGTGAAATGTCAGACAGAAACTTATATGTGGAATCTTAAAAAATGATACAAATGAACTTTTTACAAAACAGGAACAGACTCACAGACAGAGAAAACACACTATAGTTACCAAAGGGGAAAACTAAGGGTGAAGCACACATTAGGAGTTTGAGATTAATGTATCACATGATTATATGTAAAGTAGATAATCAACAAGGACCTACTGTATAGCACAGAAAACTCTACTCAATATTTGTAGTAATCTAAATGGGAAAATAATCTGAAAGGAAAAATGGATATATGTATATGTATTGGACTCCAGTAGTGTTGCCTGGAAAATTTCATGGACAGAGGGGCCTGGCTGGCTACAGTCCATGGAGTCACAGAGTTGAACGTGACTGAGCACACAGCACATGTACATGTATATGTATAACTGAATCACTTTGTTGTACATCTGAAACTACCACAGTATTGTAAATCAATTACACTCCAATATAAAATTAAAAAATACAATAGTGAAGTAAAAGTTGCTTGGTCGTCATGTCCGACTCTTTGCAACCCCATGGACTATACAGTTTATAGAATTCTCCAGGCCAGAATACTGGAATGGGTAGCCATTCTCACCTCCAGGGGATCTTCCCAACCCAAGGATCGAATCCAGGTCTCTCACATTGCAGGCAGATTCTTTACCAGCTGACCCACCAAGGAAGCACAAAAATACAATAATATCTGTAATAATTAAATGAACAGGTTAAATATTGGAATTATAGCTTTTGCAGATAATTCTCATAATTTTGGGTTCTTACATGTAACATTCGACATTTCTCCCAAGAATCATTTGGGAAGTAAATAAGTTTTTATATAATTCTGAAATACATAATTAAACTGATTATCAACATACATCCCTTTGTAGTATTAAATAGAGAAAACAAAAATTGTAAGTAATTGAGAACTGCAGATTTCTTTTATTAGGAAACACAATGCTATGAGACTTTCTAAATGTTTGTTTTATTCTTAAAATTACAATAAATAGAATAATTTTAGAATTTCATATACATTCAAAATTGTACATGATTTGCTACTTTCACTCTGTACTGTAGAGCATTAAAGGAATCTGTGGATATTAGTGATGCCTGCACAGTCTGTGTTATATATTGTGGTCTATTCAAATCTCCTTGAGCTCAGAAAATAATTTTTTTTTTCAATAGAGAGAAAAAGTGGAGGGACAAAGCCTTTAAATTATATTCCAAATGGTGGTGGCTTAGTTTTTTTGTTTTCAAAATGATTTCACTATTGTTACTCTGTGATGATACTAGTTTGCAATTCTCTGATGCAATATTTTTTGGGGGGGAATATCCTTGTGTGAGAAACCTAGACAATGTGCTGAAAAGCAGAGACATTACTCTTCCAACAAAGTTATGTATGCTGCTAAGTCACTTCAGTCGTGTCCGACTCTGTGCGACCCCATAGATGGCAGCCCACCAGGCTCCTCCCTTCATGGGATTTTCTAGGCAAGAGTACTGGAGTGGGGTGCCATCGCCTTCTCTGAAGTTATGTATAGTCAAGGCTATTCTTTCCAGTGGTCACATAGAGTTGTGAGAGATGATTGTAAAGAAGGCAGAATGCCTAAGAATTGATGTTTTTGAACTGTGGTGCTGTAGAAGACTTCTGAGAGTCCCTTGGGCACAAGGAGATCAAACCAGTCAATTTTAAGGGAAATCAACTCTGAATACTCAATAGAAGGATTAATGCTGAAGTTGAGGCTCCAGTGTTTTGGTCATCTGATGTGAACAGCTGATTCATTGGAAAAGTCCTTGATGCTGGGAAAGATTGAGGGCAGAAGAAAAAGAGGGTGTCAGAAGATAAGATGGCTGGATGACATCACCAATGTAATGGATGGAAACTTGGGCACATTTTGGGAGATGTTGAGGGGCAGGGAGGTCTGGTGTGCCAACAACAACAATCCTTGTGTGAAATTATAGTCACCGACCATATAAATATCTATTTTTATCATCACTCATGCTTCTGCTGTACTAAGAAAAAGAGTGATTCCCATAAGACAAAATTATATACTAAATCTAATTTAAAAATTCAACTCAGCTTTTGAGATTAGTTGTTTGTCTGTTGCTTCATTTGCTATTATTTTCTCCCATTCTGAAGGCTGCCTTTTCACCTTGCTAATAGTTTCCTTTGTTGTGCAGAAGCTTTTAAGTTTAATTAGGTCCCATTTGTTTATTTTTGCTTTTATTTCCAATATTCTGGGAGATGGGTCATAGAGGATCCTGCTGTGATGTATGCCGGAGAGTGTTTTGCCTATGTTCTCCTCTAGGAGTTTTATAGTTTCTGGTCTTACGTTTAGATCTTTAATCCATTTTGAGTTTATTTTTGTGTAAGGTGTTAGAAAGTGTTCTAGTTTCATTCTTTTACAAGTGGTTGACCAGTTTTCCCAGCACCACTTGTTAAAGAGATTGTCTTTAATCCATTGTACATTCTTGCTTCCTTTGTCAAAGATAAGGTGTCCATATGTGCGTGGATTTATCTCTGGGCTTTCTATTTTGTTCCATTGATCAATATTTCTGTCTTTGTGCCGGTACCATACTGTCTTGATAACTGTGGCTTTGTAATAGAGCCTGAAGTCAGGTAGGTTGATTCCTCCAGTTCCATTCTTCCTTCTCAAGATAGCTTTGGCTATTCGAGGTTTTTTGTATTTCCATACAAATTGTGAAATTATTTGTTCTAGCTCTGTGAAGAATACCGTTGGTAGCTTGATAGGGATTGCATTGAATCTATAAATTGCTTTGGGTAGTATACTCATTTTCACTATATTGATTCTTCCAATCCATGAACATGGTATATTTCTCCATCTATTAGTGTCCTCTTTGATTTCTTTCGCCAGTGTTTTATAGTTTTCTATATATAGGTCTTTAGTTTCTTTAGGTAGATAAATTCCTAAGTATTTTATTCTTTCCGTTGCAATGGTGAATGGAATTGTTTCCTTAATTTCTCTTTCAGTTTTCTCATTATTAGTGTATAGGAATGCAAGGGATTTCTGTGTGTTGATCTTATATCCTGCAACTTTACTATATTTGCTGAAGAATGCAGGAAAAATGCATCCATTCATTCATTCATTCAAAAGACATTTATTATAAGAGTATATCAAACCAAGATCTCTGTTTGATATAAAGAAAACTGAGGTACAGCAAACAAGCAGCTTATATACAAACCATGATGACTTGTATATTCCACACTATAATGAAGGATATAGAAGAGTTACAAGTAACATATATGGTAGATCAAATAGCTGATACTTTCAGATTTCCTAGCACATTCTGTTTGTCTTCTTACTCCAATAAAATAAACCATTTTTTATAGGCAAAAAAAAAAAAAAAAAGTCAGTCCAGGAGGATTTGGGGAGATGAGTGTTGGATTTTAGATTTAAATAGTAAACCAGGTCTGTTCAATCAATGTCCTTTTACTCTCGGCCTCACAGATAAATTCAGTCAGACTAGAGTCCTATGGGGGTCATTCTCTGTGGTAACAGGGAAGATGGGTTCTTTCTGTTGTTGCTAAGTTGATTAAACATAAGCCTGCATCTGCTCGAGAACACATTTCTTACACATAACTATTTGCTTGAAAATAACACTGACTCAGTGGGGATCAGAGCTGAAAGCTGAAAAGAGATAAACAGTAATTCTGGTATTTTGATACCATTTCTAAAGCCTGGATCCTGTAATTTCTGTGAAGATCAGCCTCTGTGTTTTTATGGTATGAGTTAATTTATCTTTCAGCCTTAAGTTGTGTTGAGTTTATTTTACTTAGCTTCATTACCACGTAGAGAAGAGACTTAGAAAAGAGAGAGGATACCTATACATGAAAGGATCACATGAGACTCCATGATGGATATATTATTTATTATATAAACTCCTCCTCTGTAGTAGTGTGGTAGATGCTAAGTATCTAACATCACAGAATATCAGATGTGGTCCTATATCCATCAAATTAGTTGTGGTGGTGAAAGTAATAAAGAAGCACTTTTATAGTAGTGCTGATCTTGGGTGACCTCAGTCTGCAGTGGTTTAAAGCAGGGCATTGGTTTCCAGCCAGAAGTTGAGGCCAGATCATGGCAATGAGAGCGCCAAATCCTAGCCATTAGACCAGTGGACAGTGCCAAGCCCCTGGCCCTTCAGCTTTGTGGAAAGTAATTCCCATAATGATGGAAAGTAGTAAAACAAGTAAAATGTTTATTAGAAAGAAAAAGAGTACAGTGCATGTGGATAGCCACATGAGCAGGCTCAGAGAGAGTCACACACTCTTGGTGATTTGAATCACTTTTATGGGGCATTTCTTCCAGATTTCCTTTGGTTAATCATTTTGATTTTCCTGGTCCTAAGGCCATACTTGGTATATCTCAGGAACTCCCCATGTGTGGCTGTTCATTTCTTACTTAGCCAAGATGAATTTCAGTGAAGAGGCTATGGGTGGTTTACATCACTTGCCGTGAGGTGACATTCCTTTCCATTTTGACCTCCTGGAAGCCTTTCTGTGCATGTGTAGCTGGGGAGGTCTCCTTGACTTTAAGAATGAGGAATATGTGATCTTTTATCTCTTATCTGCACAGAGAACAGTCTCCTTCATCATATTACTTTTATGGAATTTCTGTTATTATGGAGTTTCTGTCAACAGAGGAGCAACTGTTTATCCTGGAGTCCCATCTATCTCCTGCTTCACTGTAATATGACAAGGGCCATGAAGGAACAAATAGATGCTGAGACTGAGATAAGGTAGTCAAGAAAGGCCTCTCAGAAGAGGAAGTGACATTCAGACTCAACCTGAAAAATGAGAAGAGATTGTGGAGGAGAGTTGAAGTGTGTGTCTGCATACATAAAGAGTCTTTGTAAATACATACAAAAGAAGAAGAGTCTTTATTTCAATAAGGTCAACTTCTATGGGTTCAGGCTTCTGAAATGTTTTTGGATGGAAGCCATACTTAGTTCAGTATTGCCCAACTCTTTGCAACCCCATAGATTGTAGCCCACAAGTCTCCTCTGTCTATGCAGATTTTCCAGGCAAGAATACTGGAGTGGGTCGCCATGCCCTCTTCCAGAGGATCTTTCCAACCCAGGGATGAAACCCAGGTCTCCCACATTGCACATTGCTTTACCATCTGAGCCACCAGAGAAGCCAAGAACTCTGGACAATTCATGTCAATTAAGTGATTCTTAGATTCACTACATTAAAGTTTTCTCTGATTTTAAATTAACTGATCTATTTATACATTTCAGTAAGTTCTTTTGTTTATGAGATATAAATTCAATGATAAATTAGGACTATTTCTGGGGTGGGATCTTCACTTTTAAAAGAACTGAAGGATTCTGTAAAATGAAAACTGAATAGTTGTAAATTTCAAATACCTGCAATTTCCCCCATACCTCATTTAGCAGCTTAGATCCATTCCAAGCACATTGTAGTCAAATGCCTCACTTAGCCTTCAAGCTAACATAGCTTCTTTGTGGCACTGAAACTCTTGTCAAATTCATTGCTGACTGCATCATTTGTGTTCCTCTTAAGAATGATTGGAGAGAGAGAGGAAGGGAAAGAAAAAGAGAAAAAGAGGAAGAAATAATACTTGGAACATTTGAGGAATGTCCTTGGGTGAACCCTTACTTGTATTTTTTCTCTCCTGCCTGGTTCTGCAGAGTAAGCAAGTTAATTCCTGCCTTGAAATCATTTTGTGAAAGGTTTACAACTTGACATCTGCTGAGTCATAACATCAAAATGGTTTTCCCAAGTTGATTGTAAGATAAATCAGGTCGACTCTTAGGTAGTAGCATTGATTCTGCATTAATCACCCAATTCTCTCTGCAATTTTTCTAAAGTGTATGAGCCTGTTATTTCTTCTAGAAAATTGTGCCTTTTAGAGATATGAATGTAACACTGCTAAACCTAACTTTTTATAATTGCAAATTATGTCTATATGTTTTAGTTATTGTTGGTTCGTTTGCTTTACTTTGCTTTGGTTGATCTCCAAACTTTAGTATGCTAAAATTGTATTGTTTGAATTCTAATATGTCTTATATCATGAATACTGAAAACTCCAAGTTGATTATCTAAGTTAATTACATAAATGGTGATAGTAAGATTCTATTTAGCTGCTGTGATGATAACATACTCCTGCTTTTTCACAGGAGGATAAACCTGGAATTTTGTTATAAATTCAACATTCATAAGAGTAACAAAGGCAAATCAATAGAAAATGTTTCCTTCCAACAAGCAAACTACCTCTTAATATATAAGAAATGTTCTATTTTTAAAGGTCTAACACGTAATGTTAAAAAATTTTAAACCACTTCCTTTGGTCAAAGTAGAACCAAATAATTAGGGTAAACTATTAAGTTTTACCCTATTTATTTACTATTCTGATAATTGTAGAGTATTTGGAAACAAATCAAGATACAGAAAGTCACAAGAGATTGTCTCTTTTTCTATAAGTAAACAAGCTGAATAAACTACAAAAACTATAGTTTCTCTAAGTCCATCTGAAAAATCTAAATGCAAAGAAACCATGAAATGAACTTTAGAAAGTGATGAGTCATCTTTTAAAACAAAGAGAATCTGGACACATCTTTGGCAGAATGATGAGAATGAGGAATTTGACACTAACTGGAGTAGGAAGAGACCTGCTTTTAAGATCTACATCTGGACTTACATCCTACCTGTCTCCTGCAGGTCAAGAAGCAAAAGTTAGAACCAGACATGGAGCAACAGACTGGTTCAAAATTGGGAAAGGGATACAGCAGGGCTGTATATTGTCACTCTGCTTATTTAACTTATATGCACAGTGCATCACATGAAATACCCAGCTGGATAAAGCTCAAGCTGGAATCAAGATTTCTGAGAAAAATAGCAATAACTTCAGATATGCAGATGATACCACCTCATGGCAGAAAGTGAAGAGGAACTAAAGAGCCTCTTGAAGAAGTTGAAAGAGGAGAGTGGAAAAGCTGGCTTGAAACTTAGCATTCAAAAAACTAAGAACTAAGATTATGGCATATGGCCCCATCATTCATGGCAAATATATGGGGGAAACAATGGAAACAGTGGCAAACTTTATTGTGTGTTGGGGTGAGGGCTCCAAAATCACTGCAGAAAATAACAGCAGCCATAAAATTAAAAGATGCTTGATCCTTGGAAAAGAGCTATGACAAATCTAGACAGAATATTTGAAAGTCAAAACTGTTTTTCCAGTAGTCATGTATGGATGAGAGAGTTGGACCATAAAGAAGACTGAGCATGAACGAATTGATGCTTTTGAATTGTGGTGTTGGAGAAGACTCTTGACAGTCCCTTGGATTGTAAAGAGACCAAACCAGTCAACCCTAAAGGAAATCAACCCTGAAGATTCATTAGAAGGACAGAGGCTGAAGCTGAAGTTCCAATACTTTGGCCACTTTATGTGAAGAGCCAACTCATTAGAAAAGACCCTGATGTTGGGAAAGATTGAGGGCAAAAGGAGAAGAGGGTGGCAGAAGATGAGATGGTTAAATAACACCACAACTCAATGGACATGAATTTGAGCAAACTCTGGGAAGTAGTGAAGGACAGGGAAGCCTAGTGTGCTGCAGTCCATGGGTTGCAAAGAGTCAGACACAATTTAGCAACTGAACAGGGAAGCGGCAGATTTTAAGGGAGGAAAAAAAACCTAGAAGCAAAAATAATTCTAGCTTGGCAAGAAGAAGAGGGAATTTTTCCATAATTTGGAAAGCTAGCAGCTCAGCTGTAAAGTGCAAAGATACCTCCAGAATCTTAAAAGTTCTCATACCCCAAGCCTCATAGAAAAAAAAAAAAAAAAAAAAAGACATGGGACCAATCTCTAAACATAAAAAAGCAGTAATGAAACAACACAAACTAAAAAGATGTCAAATAGATGTGTCAAAAAACTCAGGCTTATCTTACTACAAATGAAATTAATTGAGTCCCCAATTAAAGCAGCCTAACATAGGAAGGTAAATTCTTTATTTCTAAATAAAAAATAATTTATTTCTGTCTATACGGTTCTTTAAAATAAATGGCCATTATATAATAACAAATTTAAAAAACTCACAAACAAAAACTAAGGGAGAGAGAAAGAGAGGTCCATAGTGAAGAGAGGAAAGTCATAAAAGTAGATATAGAGATTGCTCAAATATTAAAATTATAATTCAGGGATTTCATGATAACTTTCCTTTACAAAACCTTCTGGAACTTTTTTTTTTTTTTTTAAGTGGCTTTACAGTATATAAATTCAACAAAATTGGCAAAAAATTAAAATAACTGCCAAAATACTAAAGGATGAAAATGTGGGAAGCATATAAATATATAGGGCATTTTTAGCAGAAATAAGGACTCTTTTAAAATGAATAAAATGAGAATGTTGCAAGTGTTACAGTATAGAAAAGAATTAAAGAATTTGAATACAAAGCAATAGAAAATTTAACTTAAGGAGAAAAAAATGTGAAAAAATAGAACAGAGTATCTAAGATCTGTAGAAATCATGTGATCTAAGATGCCTGCAGAAGGAAATGAAAGTGAATTGGAGCAGACAACATATTTCAAGAAATAATGGCTATGAAGGTTCCAAAGTAAGGAAACAACATCATGGATAAATCCTCAAATTATTATATTGAATAAAAGAAGCTACACACATACACGAATATAGAACCAGCTGTATTATTTTATTTCCATAAACTTTAAGAACATGAAACTAAATGATGACCATCAAAGACAAAAAAGTTGTTGCAATACAAAGGACATGGAAGAGAGAAAAGGGGATGCAAGTGAACTTACCTTGGTGATGAAAACATCCTGTCTTGTTTCTGTAGAATTTCAAGGTCATGTAGATTGGTGAACCTAACTGAGCTGAACGCCAAGAACTGGTGTAAATATATGTAATACATATATGTAAACAGGAAATCATAAAAGTTTTATTTAAAATGGAGTTGGGAAGCCCTGAAAGAGGACCTGTTATACATATACCTTCCCTTACTGCTGCTGCTGCTACTGCTGCTAAGTCGCTTCAGTCGTGTCTGACTCTGTGCGACCCCATAGACAGAAGCCCACCAGGCTCGCCCATCCCTGGGATTCTCCAGGCAACAACACTGGAGTGGGTTGCCATTTCCTTCTCCAATGCATGAAATGAAAAGTGAAAGTGAAGTCGCTCAGTCATGTCTGACTCTTAGCGACCCCATGGACTGCAGCCTATCAGGCTCCCCCGTCCATGGAATTTTCTAGGCAAGAGTACTGGAGTGGGGTGCCATTGCCTTCTCCGACCTTCCCTCACAGCTTATATTAAATTCTGAACAGAAAGACATTTATTTTATGTCCCAGGCAGGAGGAAGGAATATTTTCTCTTTGACCAGCAATAGTTCAGGCAATGAGAAACCATCACCATCCCAAATTCTCACTTTCCTCCAATGCACTTCTGTACAAAGTAGCCACTTCTGACTTTTTTTTTCCTATAAAGTAATGAGGTGCTCTTTTTTCTCTGAATTTGCCTGTGGGTAGCCATAGTTTGCATGTCTCAAATTACATTTCCTCTGTCATTTGCAAACAAAGTCACTTTTGCTGGTAAAATAACTGGCCATTTTATTTTTAAGCTTGACAAAATATAAATAAACAGTTTGTAGTACAATCATTCAAGAACTATCATGGGAAAACCCCTCTCTTGTACTTCATTTTTATTTATTTATTTATTTTAATTGGAGGCTAATTACTTTACAATATTGTATTGGTTCTGCCATACATCAACATGAAACCACCACGGGTATATACGTGTTCCCCATTCTGAACCCACCTCCTACCTCCCTCCCCGTACCATCTGTCTGGGTCATCCCAGTGCACCAGCCCCAAGCATCCTGTATCCTGCATCGAATCTGGACTGGTGATTCATTTCCTATATGATACTATACATGTTTCAATGCCATTCTCCCAAATCATCCCACCCTCACCCTCTCCCACAGAGTCCAAAAGACTGTTCTAAACATCTATGTCTCTTTTGCTGTCTCGCATACAGGGTTATTGTTACCATCTTTCTAAATTCCATACATATATGTTAGTATACTATATTGGCATTTTTCTTTCTGGCTTACTTCACTCTGTATAATAGGCTCCAGTTTCATCCACCTCATTAGAACTGATTCAAATGTATTCTTTTGAATGGCTGAGTAATATTCCATTATGTATATGTACCACAGCTTTCTTATCTATTCGTCTGGGGATGGACATCTAGGTTGCTTCCATATCCTGGCTATTATAAACAGTCTTATGATGAACACTGGGGTACAGGTGTCTCTTTCAATTCTGGTTTCCTCAGTCTGTATGCCCAGCAATGGGATTGCTGGGTCATAAGGCAGTTCTATTTCCAGTTTTTTAAGGAATCTCCACATTGTTCTCCATAGTGGCTGTACTAGTTTGCATTCCCACCAACAATGTAAGAAGGTTCCCTTTTCTCCACACCCTCTCCAGCATTTATTGCTTGTAGAATTTTGGATCACAGCCATTCTGACTGGCGTGAAATGGTATCTCATAGTGGTTTTGATTTGCATTTCTCTGATAATGAGTGATGTTGAGCGTCTTTTCATGTGTTTGTTAGCCATCTGTATTTTTTCTTCAGAGAAATGTCTGTTTAGTTTTTTGGCCCATTTTTTGATTGGGTCGTCTATTTTTCTGGAATTGAGCTGCAGGAGTAAGAAATTAAAGACCTATATATAGAAAACTATAAAACACTGGTGAAAGAAATCAAAGATGGCACTAATAGATGGAGAAATATACCATGTTCGTGGATCGGAAGAATCAATATAGTGAAAATGAGTATACCACCCAAAGCAGTCTATAGATTCAATGCAATACCTATGAAGCTACCAACGGTATTTTTCACAAAGCTAGAACACATAATTTCACAATGTGTACGGAAATATAAAACAACTGAAATAGCCAAAGCAATCTTGATAAAGAAGAATGGAACTGGATGAATCAACCTGCTTGACTTCAGGCTTTACTACAAAGCCACAGTCATCAAGACAGTATGGTACTGGCACAAAGACAGAAATATAGATCAATGGAACAAAATACGAAGCCCAGAGATAAATCCATGCACCTATGGACATTGTATCTTTGACAAATGAGGCAAGAATATATAATGGAGAAAAGACAATCTCTTTAACAAGTGGTGCTGGGAAAACTGGTCAACCACTTGTAAAAGAATGAAACTAGAACACTTTCTAACACCATACACAAAAATAAACTCAAAATGGATTAAGATCTAAATGCAAGACCAGAAACTATAAAACTCCTAGAGGAGAACATAGGCAAAACACTCTCCGACATACATCACAGCAGGATCCTCTGTGACCCACCTCCCAGAATATTGGAAATAAAAGCAAAAATCAACAAATGGGACCTAATTAAAAATTAAAAGCTTCTGTACTTCATTTTTAATACAGATACATATTACACTAGTTCAGTTCAGTTCAGTGTCTCAGTCATGTCTGACTCTTTGGAACCCCATGAATCACAGCATGCTAGGCCTCCCTGTCCATCTCCAACTCCCAGAGTTCACCCAAACTTATGTGCATTGAGCCAGTGATGCCATCCAGCCATCTCATCCCCTGTTTTCCCCTTTTCCTCCTGCCCCCAATCCCTCCCAGAATCAGGGTCTTCTCCAATAAGTCAACACTTCGCATGAGGTGGCCAAAGTACTGGAATTTCAGCCTCAGCATCAGTCCTTCCAATGAACACCCAGGACTGATCTAATTTTGGATGGACTGGTTGGCTCTCCTTGCAGTCGAAGTGACTCTCAATAGTTTTCTCCAACACCATACTTATGTTTGGCAAAACTAATACAATTATGTAAAGTTTAAAAATAAAATAAAATTAAAAAAATAAAAAAGAAGCATCAATTCTTCGGCACTCAGATTTCTTCACAGTCCAACTCTCACATTCATACATAACCACTGGAAAAACCATACTCTTGACTAGATGGACCTTTGTTGGCAAAGTAATATCTCTGCTTTTCAATATGCTATCTAAGTTGGTCATAACTTTCCTTCCAAAGGGTAAAGCGTCTTTTAATTTCATGGCTGCAATCACCATCTGCAGTGATCTTGGAGCCTAAAAAAATAAAGTATGACACTATTTCCACTGTTTCCCCATCTATCTGCCATGAAGTGATGGGACCAGATGCCATGATCTTTGTTTTCTGAATGTTGAGGTTTAAGCCAACTTTTTCACTCTCCTCTTTCACTTTCATCAAGTGCCTCCTTGGTCCTCTTCACTTTCTGCCATAAAGGTGCTGTCATCTGCATATCTGAGCTAATTGATATTTCTCCCCACAATCTTGATTCCAGCTGGTGCTTCTTCCAACATAGAGTTTTTCATTAATACTCTGCATATAAGTTAAATAAGCAGGGTGGCAATATATAGCTTTGATGTACCCTTTTTCCTATTTGGAACCAGTCTGTTGTTCCATGTCCAGTTCTAACTGTTGCTTCCTGACCCGCATATAAGTTTCTCAAGAGGCAAGTCAGGTGGTCTGGTATTCCCATCTCTTTCAGAATTTTCCACAGTTTATTGTGGTCCACAGAGTCAAAGGCTTTGGCATAGTCAATACAGCAGAAATAGAAGTTTTTCTGGAACTCTCTTGCTTTTTCCATGATCCAGCAGATGTTGGCAATTTGATCTCTGGTTCCTCTGACTTTTCTAAAAGCAGCTTGAGCATCTGGAAGTTCACGGTTCATGTACTGCTTAAGCCTGGCTTGGAGAATTTTAAGCATTATTTTACTAGCGTGTGAGATGAGTGCAATTGTCCCGTAGTTTGAGCATTCTTTGGCATTCCCCTTCTTTGGGATTGGAATGAAAACTGACCTTTTCCAGTCCTGTGGCCACTGCTGAGTCTTCCAAATTTGCTGGCATATTGAGTGCAACACTTTCACAGCATCATCTTTCAGCATTTGAAATATCTCAACTGGAATTCCATCACCTCCAGTAGCTTTGTTCATAGTGATGCTTTCTAAGGCCCACTGGACTTCACATTCCAGGATGTCTGGCTCTAGGTCAGTGATCACACCATCGTGATTATCTTGGCCATGAAGATGTTTTTTGTACAGTTCTTCTGTGTATTCTTGCCACCTCTTCTTAATAGCTTCTGCTTCTGTTAAGTCAATAATATTTCTGTCCTCTATTGAGCCCATCTTTGCATGAAATGTTCCCTTGGTATCTCCAATTTTCTTGAAGAGATCCCTAGTCTTTCTCATTCTGTTGTTTTCCTCTATTTCTTTGCATTGATCACTGAGGAAGGCCTTCTTATTTTTACTTGCTGTTTGTTGGAATCTGCATTCATATGCTTATATGTTTCCTTTTCTCCTTTGTTTTTCCACTTCTCTTCATTTCACAGCTATTTGTAAGGCCTCCTCAGAGAGCCATTTTGCTTTTTTGCATTTCTTTTCCATGGGAATAGTCTTGATCCCTGTCTCCTGTGCAATGCTACCAACTTCCACCCATAGTTCATCAGGCACTCGGTCTATCAGATCTAGTCCCTTAAATCTGTTGCTCACTTCCACTGTATAATCATAAAGGATTTCATTTAGGTCATACCTAAATGGTCTAGTGGTTTTCCCCACTTTCTTCAATTTAAGTCTGAATTTGGAAATAAGGAGTTCATTATCAGAGCCACAGTCAGCTCCCGGTCTTGTTTTTGCTGACTGTATAGAGCTTCCCCATCTTTGGCTGCAAAAAATATAATTAATCTGATTTCAGTGTTGACCATCTGGTGATGTCCATGTGTAGCGTTTTCTCTTGTGTTGTTGGAATAGGGTGTTTGCTATTACCAGCACGTTCTCTTGGCAAAACTCTATTAGCCTTTGCCCTGCTTCCTTTCATATTCCAAGGCCAAATTTGCCTGTTACTCCAGGTGTTTCTTGACTTCCTGCTTTTGCATTCCTGTCCCCTATAATGAAAAGGACATCTTTTTGGGGTGTTAATTTTAAAGGTCTTGTAGGTCTTCATAGAACCGTTCAACTTCAGCTTCTTCAGCATTACTGGTTTGGGCATAGACTTGGATTACTGTGATATTGAATGGTTTGCCTTGGAAACGAATAGAGTTCATTCTGTCATTTTTGAGATTGCATCCAAGTGCTGCATTTCGGACTCTTTTGTTGACCATGATGGCTACTCCATTTCTTCTAAGGGATTCCTGCCTGCAGTAGTAGATATAATGGTCATCTGAGTTAAGTTCACCCATTCCAGTCCACTTTTCTATCTCCTGTTTGACCTCTGCCAGTTTGCCTTGATCATGGATCTAACATTCCAGGTTCCGATGCAATATTGCTCTTTACAGCATCAGACCTTGCTTCTATCACCAATCACATCCACAACTGGGTATTTTTGCTTTGGCTCCATCTCTTCATTCTTTCTGGAGTTATTTCTCCACTGATCTCCAATAGCATATTGATCACCTACTGACCTGGGGAGTTCCCCTTTCAGTATCCTATCATTTTACCTTTTCATACTGTTCATGGGTTTCTCAAGGCAAGAAAACTGAAGTGGTTTGCCATTCCTTTCTCCAGTGGACCACATTTTGTCAGACTCTCTACCTTGACCCTCCAGTCTTGGGTGTCCCCATATGGCATGACTTAGTTTCATTGAGTTAGACAAGGCTATGGTCCATGTGAGCAGATTGGCTAGTTTTCTGTGATTATGGTTTCAGTGTGTCTGCCTTCTGATGCCCTCTCACAACACCTACCATCTTACTTGGGTTTCTCTTACCTTGGGCTTGGGGTATCTCTTCACAGCTGCTCCAGCAAAGCGCAGCTGCTGCTCTTTACCTTAGACGAAGGGTATCTCCTCATGGCCGCCCCTCCTGACCTTGAACATGGAGTAGCTCCTCTCGGCCCTCCTTTCTATTACACTAGTAATAGATACAGATAAAACTTTGTATATCTAGTTAACTTGGCTTTGTACTAGGGTATTTCCATTAATATGCCCAAGGAGATCAATAAAAAAGAGGACACGCAACATATCTAGGATTCAAGTAGGAGAATAGCGTATTTCCATGTATTTTAACAAAGGATTAAAGCACATGTGGTTTAGGTTAAGATGTTGCCAAAATTAGCTTACAGAAAAGAATGAGGGTGAGAAAATGAAGAAGGGATTGTATTTTGTTTTGGAACACAAAGAAGAGATTATAATGAAAACTCCTGAGGGTTGTCACCCAGAAACTAGAAAACCTAACCAGGCACTTGTACTATTTACTGCACTTGAGTCACACTTGCTTTCTGTCTCACTGAGAATTCTCTCAGAGATCTATCTTCTTAATTATTTATTTGTGGCGATAACTGACTTTTTCCAGGGTTAACTCAAGCTCCATTTTGAATATTGTGGCTAAATATCGGATAGTCCTATGTAATAGCCTGTCTTTACCACAGGCTTGGCCCTGTAACATTTTCCTTTATATCCATAACCTATCCAGCACCTTAATGTGGTTAAATATTAACTTGCTGCAAAATAGAAATGGTCTAAGGCTAATAATCCAATTGAATGTAGCTGCAAAACATAGTGTAAAACATGATGCAGACCCAGAGTCCAATCAAGAGACTCTCAGTTCAGTTCAGTCGCTCAGTCATGTTCAACTCTTTGTGACTCCATGAATCGCAGCACGCCAGGCCTCCCTGTCCATCACCAACTCCCAGAGTCCACCTAAACCCATGTCCATCGAGTCAGTGATACCATCCCGCCATCTCATCCTCTGTCTTCCCCTTCTCCTCTTGCCCAATCCTTCCCAGCACCAGGGTCTTTTCCAGTGAGTCAGCTCTTCGGATCAGGTGGCCAGATATTGGAGTTTCAGCTTCAGCATCAGTCCTTCCAGTGAACACCCAGAACTGATCTCCTTTAGGATGGATTGGTTGGTCTTGCAGCCAGGGGACTCTCAAGAGTCTTCTCCAACACCACAGTTTAAAAGCATCAATTCTTTGGTGCTCAACTTTCTTCACAGTCCAACTCTCACATCCATACATGACCACTGGAAAAAACATAGCCTGATTAGATGGACCTTTGTTGGCAATGTCTCTGCTTTTGAATATGCTATCTAGGTTGGTCATAACTTTCCTTCCAAGGAGTAAGTGTCTTTTAATTTCATGGCTGAAATCACCATCTGCAGTGATTTTGGAGCCCCCCAAAATAAAGTCTGATACTCTTTCCACTGTTTCCCCATCTATTTCCCATAAAGTGATGGGCCCAGATGCCATGATCTTAGTTTTCTGAATGTTGAGCTTTAAGCCAACTTTTTCACTCTCCTCTTTCACTTTTTTCAAGAGGCTCTTCAGTTCCTCTTCACTTTCTGCCATAAGGGTGGTGTCATCTGCATATCTGAGGTTATTGATATTTCTCCTTGCAATCTTGATTCCAGCTTGTGCTTCTTCCAGCCTAAAGTTTCTCATGATGTCCTCTGCATACCATTCCTCAAATTTCAACACAAAAATGTTTTCCAAGAAATTTCAGAATGACTAAAAGACCCAGTAGCTGCTACTAAGTGCCCCTTTAAATGGGAATTTCAAATTCTGATCTCTTGTCTTTCCCTATTTCACTACTCTATTATGTGTCAGGGGATAGAGGAGGCATGAATAACTTGTTTACTTAGTTCATAGTTCTCCATATTAAGGATATCCATGTTTAGATGTTTTTTTGGTTTTTGAACCTGTAGACATGATTAGATAAGATGAGACTCTTGGAGTTCTTGGAAAAGAGTGATTATATTTGACATATAGGAAGTAACTAATGATTAGAGGAAAGACTGTGGTAATTGATTCTAGAAGGAAGACTGTATTAATTGATTATTATTCTGGCATGAATTAATTGCCCTTTTGTATCTATACTCTTTGCTCTTTAATTCTGTACTTTACCATCCATACTCTGATTCTGGGATGGCCTTTATTCTTGTTTTCTGTAATAGAACATGGCAGATGTGTTTATGTTTGCAAGTTCTGAGCCTGGGCCTGAAAAGTCTGTAAGGACTTTACAAGTTTAGCCTGATATTTTTTGTGCTTTGGGGCTTGCTTGAACTTATACTTCAGCCTTGTCTGAGAACATACCATACTAGGCTGCTGGAAGGATATGAGACATATAGAAATAAGAATCAGTCCTGGTGGCTCAGATAATAGAGTCTGTCTGTAATGCGGGAAACCCAAGTTCAACTCCTGGATTGAATGGTCCCCTGTAGAAGTAAATGGCAATCTACTCCAGTATTCTTGCATGGGAAATCCCATGGACAGAAGAGGCTGGTGGGCTATTGTCCATGGGGTCTCAATGAGTTGGACAGGACTGAGTGACTAAACAACAACAATAACAAAAACTCTGTTTCTAGCTGGAACACCTTCCATTTTCCCCCCTTAGTCTTATTTCTGTGTGTTAGTGTTCATTCAACTCTCATGGACTGCAGCACACCAGGCTTCTCTGCCCTTCACTATCTCCTGGAGCTTGCTCAAACTCATGTCCATTGAGTCAGTCATGCTTTCCAAACATCTCATCCTCTGTCACCCACTTCTCTTCCTGCCCTAAATCTTTCCCAGCATGAGGGTGACACGCAGCCAGAGCTGGAAGGGGGCAATAGCAGCCCCAGAGAGACATTATCTATAAAACTGTAGGCAGGCTTCTTTGCTAACAAAAACTTCTTGGGGGTCTGGATGGTCAACATCTCCCTGAGAAGGTGCGCCAGTTGTGCACCTAGATAACCGAGCGGCGGGGAGGCAATAAGTTGCAGCAATCGCGCTCGCTAAACACCTCATCACCTGAGCTGCTCGGACCTGGGAAGGGCACAAAACGCAGGCCCAACTGAGTCTGCACCTCTGAGGACTACCCCAGTGCCTGAACCTGAGCGGCTTGGACCTGGGAGGTGCAGGCAGCCCAGGGCCGGCCATGGATGGTTCCTGGCCGAACAACCTAGAGCCTGAGCAGTGTGGGCAGGGAGGCTACACGTGCCGTGAGCGGGGGCAGACCCAGTGTGACTGAGGCACTGCGAGCACATGCCAGTGTTACTTGTTTGCGGCATCCCTCCCTCCCTTCCTACAGCGTGACTGAACAAGTGAGCTTAAAAAGAAAAAAAAAAAAAAAGTAAGTCCTCCACCATCCCCTTTGAGTCAGAGTGGAAACCAGACACTGAAGAGTCCAGCAAACAGAAGAATCTATAACAGAGGGAACCGCCTTGGAAGCTACAGGCAATAGATTAAAACCCTGTGGTTACTACTGACTACATAGGAAGGGGCCTATAGATCTTGAGAAATAAGAGTTGGACCAAGGAACTAGTCAAAAATGAGCTGAACCCACAATACTCACAACAAAACCAGAGAAAGTCCTCGATATATTTTTACTATTTTTACAATCATTCTTTCTTTCTTTCTTTTTTTAATTTTTTTTAAAAAAATTTAAGTCCTCTATTATTCCTTTGATTTTCACTTTTATAACCTATTACTTTGCAAAAAAAAAAAAGACCCTATTTTTTTTCTTCAGCAAACTTCATATATATATTTTTTATAATTTTTTGACCTTTTTTTTTTTTCTTCTTTTCTTTAACATTGTATTTTTGAAATTCCAAACTCTACTCTAGAATTTTAATTTTAGCTTTTTGGTATTTGTTATCAATTTTGTACCTATAGTTTTTTTAATAATTTCTA
This sequence comes from Bison bison bison, assembly GCF_000754665.1. Classification (NCBI taxonomy): domain Eukaryota; kingdom Metazoa; phylum Chordata; class Mammalia; order Artiodactyla; family Bovidae; genus Bison; species Bison bison. The sequence goes on from NW_011494569.1 coordinate 312,975, forward strand.
TGATTTTTTTTTCCTCTGTTTCTTTCTCTTCTTCTTTTATATAACATTGTACATCTGAAATTCCAAACTCTACTCTAGATTTTTAATTTATGCTTTTTGGTATTTGATATCAATTTTGTACCTGTATTTTCTTTATAATTTTTGTGACATTGTTTGTTTGTTTGTTTTTCGCTCTCTTTCTTTTTCTTCTTTTTTTTAACATTGTATGTTTGAAATTCCAAACTCTACTCTAGATTTTTAACTTTTGCTTTTTGGTATTAGTTATCAATTTTGTACCTATATTTTTTTTATAATTTTCGTGACCTTGTTTGTTTTTGTTTGTTCATTTTTTCTCTCTTTCTTTTCCTTCTTCCTTTCTTTAACATCATATTTTTAAAATTCCAAACTCTACTTTAGATTTTTAATTTTTGCTTTTATGTATTTGTTACCAGTTTTGTACCTTTAAGAACCCAATCTTCAGTACCCTTTTTTCACTAGGGAGCGAGATTACTGGCTTAGCTGCTCTCTCTCCCTCTGGACTCTCCTTTTTCTCCACCAGGTCGCCTGTGTCGCCTCCCTAACCCCTCTCTACTCTACCCAATTCTGTGAATTTCTGTGTGTTCCGAACAGTGGAGAACACTTAGGGAACAGATTACTGGCTGGATCTGTCTCCTTCCTTTTCATTCCCCCCTTTTATCCTTCTGGCCACCTCTGTCTCCTTCCTCCATCTTCTCTTCTCTGTATAACTCCGTGAACAACTCTGAGCGGTCCAGGAAGTGATTATTGGCTAGTCCACTCTCTCCACTATTGATTCCACCTCATCTCATTCGGGTCACTTCTAACTCCCTCCTCCCTCTTCTCTTCTCCATGTAATGCTGTGAACCTCTCTCAGTGACCCTCATGGTAGAGAAACTTTTGATCTTTAATGTAGATGTTTTATCAATGGTGCTGTATAGAACAAGAAGTTTTGAAACTACTGTAAAAATAAGACCAATAACTGGAAGCAGGAGGCTTAAATCCAAACCCTGACTCCAGGGAAGTCCTGACTCCAAGGAACATTAATTGACAGGAGCTCATCAAACGCCTCCATACCAACACTGAAACCAAGCACCACACAAAGGCCAACAAGTTCCAGGGCAAGACATACCAAGCAAATTCTCCAGCAACAAAGGAACACAGCCCTGAGCTTCAAGATACAGGCTGCCCAGTCACCCCAAAACCATAGACATCTCATAACTCATTATTGGACACCTCATTGCACTCCAGAGAGAAGAAATACAGCTCCACC
>NW_011494569.1:314433-315024 GCF_000754665.1 Bison bison bison
TATATAATGAATAATGCAATAAATGAAATTAAAAACACTCTGGAGGCAACAAATAGTAGAATAACAGAGGCAGAAGATAGGATTAGTGAATTAGAAGATAGAATGGCAGAAATAAATGAATCAGAGAGGATAAAAGAAAAAGGAATTAAAAGAAATGAGGACAATCTCAGAGACCTCCAGGACAATGTTAAACACTACAACATTCGAATCATAGGGGTCCCAGAAGAAAGACAAAAAGAAAGACCATGAGAAAATACTTGAGGAGATAATAGTGGAAAACTTCCCTAAAATGGGGAAGGAAATAATCACTCAAGTCCAAGAAACCCAGAGAGTCCCAAACAGGATAAACCCAAGGTGAAACGCCCCAAGACACATATTAATCAAATTAACAAAGATCAAACACAAAGAACAAATATTAAAAGCAGCAAGGGAAAAACAACAAATAACACACAAAGGAATTCCCATAAGGATAACAGCTGATCTTTCAATAGAAACTCTTCAAGCCAGGAGGGAATGGCAAGACATACTTAAAATGATGAAAGAAAATAACCTACAGCCCAGATTATTGTAGCCAGCAAGGATCTCATTCAA
>NW_011494569.1:315124-316159 GCF_000754665.1 Bison bison bison
AAGGATATTCTCTAGACAGGAAACACAAAAAGGGTGTATAAATTCGAACCCAAAACAATAAAGTAAATGGCAACGGGATCATACTTATCAGTAATTACCTTAAACGTAAATGGGTTGAATGCCCCAACCAAAAGACAAAGACTGGCTGAATGGATACAAAAACAAGACCCCTACATATGTTGTCTACAAGAGACCCACCTCAAAACATGGGACACATACAGACTGAAAGTGAAGGGCTGGAAAAAGATTTTCCATGCAAATAGGGACCAAAAGAAAGCAGGAGTAGCAATACTCACATCAGATAAAATAGACTTTAAAACAAAGGTTGTGAAAAGAGACAAAGATGGTCACCACATAATGATCAAAGGACCAATCCAAGAAGAAGATTTAACAATTATAAATATATATGCACCCAACACGGGAGCACCACAGTATGTAAGACAAATGCTAACAAGTATGAAAGGAGAAATTAACAATAACACAATAATAGGGGGAGACTTCAATACCCCACTCACACCTATGGATAGATCAACTAAACAGAAAATTAACAAGGAAACACAAACTTTAAATGATACAATAGACCAGTTAGACCTAATTGATATCTATAGGACATTTCATCCCAAAACAATGAATTTCACCTTTTTCTCAAGCGCACATGGAACCTTCTCCAGGATAGATCACATCCTGGGCCATAAAGCTAGCCTTGGTAAATTCAAAAAAATAGAAATCATTCCAAGCATCTTTTCTGACCACAGTGCAGTAAGATTAGATCTCAATTACAGGAGAAAAACTATTAAAAATTCCAACATATGGAGGATGAACAACATGCTGCTGAATAACCAACAAATCACAGAAGAAATCAAAAAAGAAATCAAAATTTGCATAGAAATGAATGAAAATGAAAACACAACAACCCAAAACCTGTGGGACACTGTAAAAGCAGTCCTAAGGGGAAAGTTCATAGCAATACAGGCATACCTCAAGAAACAAGAAAAAAGTCAAATAAATAACCTAACTCTACACCTAAAGCAACTA
>NW_011494569.1:316717-317101 GCF_000754665.1 Bison bison bison
TTGCAAAGAAACAAAAGAGACCATAGCAAAAATCAACAAAGCCAAAAGCTGGTTCTTTGAAAGGATAAATAAAATTGACAAACCATTAGCCAGCCTCATAAAGAAACAAAGGGAGAAAAATCAAATTAATAAAATTAGAAATTAGATTAAAGACAATCTCTTTAACAAGTGGTCCTGGGAAAACTGGCCAACCACTTGTAAAAGAATGAAGCTAGAACACTTTCTAACACTATACACAAAAATAAACTCAAAATGGATTAAAGATCTAAATGTAAGACCAGAAACTATAAAACTCCTAGAGGAGAACATAGGCAAAACACTCTCTGACATACATCACAGCAGGATCCTCTATGACCCATCTCCCAGAATATTGGAAATAAAAGC
>NW_011494569.1:317356-322012 GCF_000754665.1 Bison bison bison
GAACTAAATAAACATTTCTCCAAAGAAGACATACAGATGGCTAACAAACACATGAAAAGATGTTCAACATCACTCATTATCAGAGAAATGCAAATCAAAACCACTATGAGGTACCATTTCACACCAGTCAGAATGGCTGTGATCCAAACGTCTACAAGCAATAAATGCTGGAGAGGGTGTGGAGAAAAGGGAACCCTCTTACACTGTTGGTGGGAATGCAAACTAGTACAGCCACTATGGAGAACAGTATGGAGATTGCTTAAAAAACTGGAAATAGAACTGCCTTAGGATCCAGCAATCCCACTGCTGGGCATACACACTGAGGAAACCAGAATTGAAAGAGACACGTGTACCCCGATGTTCATTGCAGCACTGCTTATAATAGCCAGGACATGGAAGCAACCTAGATGTCCATCAGCAGATGAATGGCTAAGAAAGCTGTGGTACATATACACAATGGAGTATTACTCAGCCATTAAAAAGAATACATTTAAATCAGTTCTAATGAGGTGGATGAAACTGGAGCCTATTATACAGAGTGAAGTAAGCCAGAAAGAAAAACACCAATACAGTATACTAATGCATATATATGGAATTTAGAAAGATGATAACAATAACCCTGTGTACGAGACAGCAAAAGAGACACTGATGTATAGAACAGTCTTATGGACTCTTGCAGAGGGAGAGGGTGGGAAGATTTGGGAGAATGGCATTGAAACATATATATCATGTATATATGTATAATATACATGTATAATATCATGTATGAAACGAGTTGCCAGTCCAGGTTCAATGCACGATATTGGATGCTTGGGGCTAGTGCACTGGGACGACCCAGAGGGATGGTATGGGGAGGGAGGAGGGAGGAGGGTTCAGGATGGGGAACACATGTATACCTGTGGCGGATTCATTTTGATATTTGGCAAAACTAATACAATTTGTGAAGTTTAAAAATAAAATAAAATTAAAAAAAAATCATAAAGTAATCGAGGGGTAGAAGTTTGGCCATTTTTTTTTCCTTCTATAATAGTAGATAGAACTGCTTTCCTACTATTTAGTTACCAAAAAAAAAAGAAAGTCAGTAAAATAAAAAGAAAATATTCCACATTTCATATTTTCTAGGAAAAATGCAAAACCTAAGATATAAGCAATTTCTAGTATAGCAATACTTAGGTTAAAATTATTTAATTTTATAGAATTCAGGATAGGGGATACTGCTATAATTATTATTTTATTAAACACAAATACATCCCATAAGAAGAGACTTTGGAAAGAGAATGAAAATAATTATACACATATTTAACTTAATAGAATATACATCTTTTCTCATAGATAATTAATAGTTTTGAGTATTTCCATTTTTCAAAAAGTGGGTAAAGTAAGTAAATTAATAACAAAAATAAAACCAAACCTAACAGCAACATAATATTTGGGGGAAATACTCAAGATTAAGAAAAACAAAAATTAATAAAACAGTAAAGTATGGAATGAGGGGTCAACCAGGCTCAGAAATAATACATAAATAATTCTTAAAACTGGCATATTACAAGTTAATGCTTGTGATTTAGCAAATATAATTCAAAGGAAATGTAAAAACATAACTATACAAAATGAGAGTATTAAATAGAATACTGATGAAATTATTAGATAAGAAATATAAACCTCCAGATATAAATTGATAGCAAACTTTTTTCTACCCAGTTCTGAAAGCAATAGGAAAGAAAAAAAGGGTGAAATAGAAACTGAAATCCCACCTTCAGTAATAATAGTAAGTACTGAAAAATAGAATTAACACTAAGCATGAAGTGTAGCAAAATTTCGTAAACAAACAAACAAAAAAAACATAATTAAAAAAAGAAAACAGGCTGTGTTTTGGAAAAACAGCTGTCTCCAAAATAGGCAGTACTTAAACAGAGGCAGAGGCTGAAAGTACTGTGTGGTTCCAGTGTGGGTTGTCTAACTGCAGAGTCTCACTACCCCGTATTTGAACCCAGTGTACCAAGGATGCAATGCCAAAGAAGGTGAGGCATAAAGAGGGAATCCCACAGGCATATTATCTGGCCATGTGTATCACATTACATAAGAAATTTGTGAGTGGTAAGTGGCCCTGTGAGTAGGGTTTTCAGGGGGAAAAAAAATATATATATATATATATACCTAAACTTGAATTTCAGATTTAATTAAAGATATATGTGTGTCCCAAATATTTCATGTGACCTTCCTACACACACATACACACAGCTATTTATCATTTATTTGAAATTCAACTTTAATTGAGTATTCTGTATTTGTATTTTCTAAATCTGAAAACCTACTTATTCATCTTTGTTAACTGAAACAAAAACTAGCTATCTATTAGATACTGAAACCCTGATTCATATAGAGGTTGATTTGTGAGCCAATGATACTTTCACTAGCCAAGGATTCCCTTATCTCCTCTTTAACACAGTGTTCACAAAATATCACTTATTTGGGAAGACTTCCCCATACTTAAAAGTAAGTAGTAGTGAAATACACAACATAAACATTTAGGCTCTATAAAAAAAATAAAATAAAAAAGACAAAAAAAAAAAAACAATCAAAATAAAACAAAAAGATCACCATTAGAAAAAGTAAGAAATGAACAGAGGAGAAAAAGGGAAATAAAACTTATACAGCGGTAAGAATTTGCCAGAAAATTGAAAATCAAGACATACTTCCCGACTAACTCATTCTGAGGCCATCATCACCAGACAAAAACATATCATATACACAAAAAACTACAAACTAATATTTTTTGTAAACATAGATTCAAAATGTCTAAACAAAATTTCAATAAATTGAATTCAACAATATCCAGAATAAATGTTACATCATGACAAAATAAGGGAACTAAAGTAACATTCAAAAGAAACAATGTGAAAGGGGATTCTGGAAAGATGGTGAAATAGGAAGCACCAGAAATCTGCTTCCCCACCCAGACAGCATCTGCACTGAAATAATCTGTCTGATGTAACTATTTTGGAACTCTGGAGTCTATTGAAAGCTTACAACTTCCAGGGGAAAACTTGGAAAGTACAGGCATACCTCAGAGATATTGAGTTATGTTTATACTACACTGTAGTCTTTAAAAGCCCACTCCAATGTTCTTGCCTGGAGAATCCCAGGGACGGCGGAGCCTGGTGGGTTGCCATCTATGGGGTTGCACAGAGTTGGACACGACTGAAGCGACTTAGCAGCAGCAGCAGTAGCAGTAGTCTTTAAAAGTGCAATAGCATTATGTCTAGAGAAGTGCATACACTTTAATTTAAAAAAATACTTTACTGCTAAAATATGCTAATCATCATTTGAGTCTTCAGTGAGTTGTAATCTTATTTAAGGTCCTTTGTTGTCATTTTAATCATCTTCACAGCTTCTTCACTAGGTGTAGATTTTGTCTTAGAAATAATTTTCTTTGTCAATTTGTAAGAACTGACTTCTTATCTATTAGTTTATTTTGAGATTGCAACAATTCAGTCATATCTTCAGGCTCCATCCTCCACTGAAGTCTTGAACCCCTTAAAGTCATCTCTGAGGATTAAAATCAACTTCTTCCAAATTGTTAATGTTATCATCTTGATCTCTTTCCATGAATCATAGATGCTTTTAATGGCATCTAGAATTATGAATACTTTCCAAAAGATTTTCAATTTACTTTGCCCAGATCCAGCAGAAAAATCACTGTCCATGGCAGGTATAGCCCTACAAAGTGCATTTTATAAAGAATAAGACTTAAAAGCCAAAGTGACTCCTTCATCTATGGACTGCAGAATGAATGTCGAATTAGTGAGCACGAAAACAACACTGTAGTGCGTGGGTCTAGGGATGGGCCCTGAAGAATCAATAGAATTTAGGAAGAGAGGGAGGAATAAGAGTATTCTTTATAAAAGTAGCTATATGAAGAAAAAACACATAATGTGAAGGCTTTGACTTTTATTATTAGTATCAGAAGCACTTCTGTAATTTTAAAAATGCTTATTTAATTTTTTTAATTGGATGATGATTATTTCACACTGTTGTGTGGTTTCTGCCATAAAACAACATGAATTAGCTGCAAGTCATATATCCCCTTCTTGAACTGCTCTCCCACACCACCCCATTCCACCCTCCATCCCACCCCTCTAAATTGTCACAGGGAACCAGGTTGAGCTCCCTGAATTATTCAGCAACACCCCACTATCTATCTATTTTGTATATGGTGATGTGTATGTTTCAATGCTACTCTTTCAATTCATGCCATGCTCTCCCTCCCCCAAAACTTCCACAAGTCTGTTCTCTTTGTCTGTGTCTCTGGTCTTGCCCTGCAAATAGGTTCATCAAAACTATTTTTCTAGATTCCATGTATATGCATTAATATATGATATTTGCTTTTTCTTTTTCTGACTTACTTAATTCTGCATAACAGGCTCTAGGTTCATTCACCTCAGTTCAACTCACTTGTTCCTTTTTAAGGTTGAGTACTATTCCATTGTATATATATGCTATAGTTTCTTTTATTTATTTATTTTTTTAATAACAAATTTTGTGTTTTTATTTTAGGGTACTATTGGTCTTTCAAGTGAGGCAGCCTCTGTTTTTTTTTTTTTTTTAATTTAAATTTATTTATTTCAATTGGAGGCTAATTACTTTAAAATATCT
>NW_011494569.1:322112-322998 GCF_000754665.1 Bison bison bison
CTAGAGAATATCCTTTAGCATTTGTTGGCGAGCTGGTTTGGTGGTGCTGAATTCTCTCAGCTTTTGCTTATCTGTAAAGCTTTTGATTTCTCCTTCATATTTGAATGAGATCCTTACTGGGTAGTGATCTGGGCTGTAGGTTATTTTCTTTCATCACTTTAAGCATGTTTTGCCATTCCCTCCTGGCCTGAAGAGTTTCTATTGAAAGATCAGTTGTTATCCTTATGGGAATCCCCTTGTGTGTTATTTGTTGTTTTTCCCTTGCTGCTTTTAATATTTGTTCTTTGTGTTCGATCTTTGTTAATTTGATTAATATGTGTTTTGGGATGTTTTGCCTTGGGTTTATTCTGTTTGGGACTCCCTGGGTTTCTTAGACTTGGGTGATTATTTCCTTTCCCATTTTAGGGAAGTTTTCAACTATTATCTCCTCAGGTATTTTCTCATGGTCTTTGTTTTTGTCTTCTTCTTCTGGGACTCCTATGATTCGAATGTTGGGGCATTTAATATTGTCCTGGAGGTCTCTTAGATTGTCCTCATTTCTTTTAATTCATTTTTCTTGTTTCCTCTCTGATTCATTTATGTCTACAATTCTATCTTCTACTTCACTAATCCTATCTTCTGCCTCTGTTATTCTATTTGTTGCCTCCAGAGTGTTTTTTATCTCATTTATTGCATTATTTATTATATATTGACTCTTTTTTATTTCCTCTAGGTCCTTGTTAAACCTCTCTTGCATCTTCTCAATCTTTGTTTCCATGTTATTTATCTGTCATTCCATTTTGATTCCAAGATTTTGGATTATTTTCACTATCATTATTTGGAATTCTTTATCAGGTAGATTCCCTATCTCTTCCTCTTTTGTTTGGTTTGGTGGGCATTTATCCTG
>NW_011494569.1:323098-324112 GCF_000754665.1 Bison bison bison
TTCTAAATTCCATATATATGCATTAGTATACTGTATTGGTGTTTTTCTTTCTGGCTTACTTCACTCTGTATAATAGGCTCCAGTTTCATCGACCTCATTAGAACTGATTCACATGTATTTTTTTAATGGCTGAGTACTACTCCATTGTGTATATGTACCACAGCTTTCTTAGCCATTCATCTGCTGATGGACATCTAGGTTGCTTCCATGTCCTGGCTATTATAAACAGTGCTGCAATGAACATCGGGGTACACGTGTCTCTTTCATTTCTGGTTTCCTCGGTGTGTATGCCCAGCAGTGGGATTGCTGAGTCATATGGCAGTTCTATTTCCAGTTTTTTAAGGAATCGCCACACTGTTCCCCAAAGTGGCTGTACTAGTTTGCATTCCCATCAACAGGATAAAAGGGTTCCCTTTTCTCCACACCCTCTCCAGCATTTATTGCTTGTAGACTTTTGGATCACAACCATTCTGACTGGCGTGAAATGGTACCTCATTGTGGTTTTGATTTGCATTTCTCTGATAATGAGTGATGTTGAGCATCTTTTCGTGTATTTATTAGCCATCTGTATGACTTCTTTGGAGAAATGTCTGTTTAGTTCTTTGGCCCATTTTTTGATTGGGTCATTTATTTTTCTGGAATTGAGCTGTAGGAGTTGTTTGTATATTTTTGAGATTAGTTGTCTGTTGCTTCATTTGCCACTATTTTTTCCCATTCTGAAGGCTATCTTTTCACCTTGCTTATAGTTTCCTTTCTTGTGCAGAAGTTTTTAATTTTAATTAGGTCCTGTTTGTTTATTTTTGCTTTTACTTCCAATATTCTAGGAGGTGGGTCATAGAGGATCCTGGTGTGATGTATGTCGGAGAGTGTTTTGCCTATGTTCTCCTCTAGGATATTTATAGTTTCTGGTCTTATATTTAGATCTTTAATCCATTTTGAGTTTATTTTTGTGTATGGTGTTAGAAAGTGCTCTAGTTTCTATTCTTTTACAAGTGGTTGACCTAGTTTTCCCAG
>NW_011494569.1:324212-324576 GCF_000754665.1 Bison bison bison
TTTTATTTCCTCTAGGTCCTTGTTAAACCTCTCTTGCATCTTCTCAATCTTTGTTTCCATGTTATTTATCTGTCATTCCATTTTGATTCCAAGATTTTGGATTATTTTCACTATCATTATTTGGAATTCTTTATCAGGTAGATTCCCTATCTCTTCCTCTTTTGTTTGGTTTGGTGGGCATTTATCCTGTTCTTTTACCTGCTGTGTATTCCTCTGTCTCTTCATCTTGTTTATATTGCTGAATTTGGGGTGGCCTTTCTGTACTCTGGCAGTTTGTGGAGTTTTCTTTATTGTGGAGTTTCCTTGCTGTGGGTGTGGTTGTAGGGCTGGCTTGTCAATGTTTCTTGGTTGGGGGAACTTGTGT
>NW_011494569.1:324676-325009 GCF_000754665.1 Bison bison bison
ATATTGTATTGGTTTTGCCATACATCAATATGAATCCTCCACGAGTGTACACGTGTTCCCAATCCTGAGCCCCCCTCCCACACCGTATCATCCCTCTGGGTCATCCCAGTGCACCAGCCCCAAGCTTCCTGTATCATGCATTGAACCTGGACTGGCAATTCATTTCTTATATTATATTATACATGTTTCAATGCCATTCTCCCAAATCATCCAACCCTCTCCCTCTCCCACAGAGTCCAAAAGACTGTTCTGTACATCTGTGTATCTTTTGCTGTCTCGCATACAGGGTTATCATTATCATCTTTCTAAATTCCATATATATGCATTAGTATA
>NW_011494569.1:325109-329992 GCF_000754665.1 Bison bison bison
TCAATGTTTCTTGGTTGGGGAAGCTTGTGTAGGTATTCTGGTGGGAGGAGCTGGATTTCTTCTCTCTGGAGTGCAATGAAGTGTCCAGTAATTTGTTATGAGATGTCATTGGTTTTGGAGTAACTTTGGGCAGCCTGTATATTGAAGCTCAGGGCTGTGTTCCTGTGTTGCTGGAGAATTTGTGTGGTATGTCTTGCTCTGGAACTTGTTGGCCCTTGGATAGTGCTTGATTTCAGTGTAGGTATGGAGGCATTTGATGAGCTCCTGTCGATTAATGTTCCCTGGAGTCAGGAATTCTCTGGTGTTCTCAGGATTTGGACTTAAGCTTCCTGCTTCTGGTTTTCACTCTTATTTTTACAGTAGTCTCAAGACTTCTCCTTCTATACAGCACCATTGGTAAAACATCTAGGTTAAAGATGAAAAGTTTCTCCACAGTGAGGGACACCCAGAGAGGTTCACAGAGTTACATGGAGAAGAGAAGAGGGAGGAGGGAGTTAGAGGTGACCCGAATGAGATGAGGTGGAATCAAAAGAGGAGTCAGCAAGCTAGCCAGTAATCACTTCCTTATGTACGCTCCACAGTCTGGACCCCTCAGAGATGTTCACTGAGTTATACAGAGAAGAGAAGAGGGAGGAAGGAGACAGAGGTGGCCAGGAGGATAACAGAGGGGAATGAAAAGGAGAGAGACAGATCTAGCCAGTAATCAGTTCCCTAAGTGTTCCCCACCATATGGAACACAAAGAGATTCACAGAGTTGTGTAGAGAAGAGAAGGGGAAGGGAGGAGACAGAGGCGACCTAGTGGAGAAAAAGTAGAGTCCAAAGGGGGAGACAGCAGTCAAGCCAGTAATCTTGCTCCCAAGTTAAAATGGGTACTGAAGATTATGTTCCTAAAGGTACAAAATTGATAACCAATAACAAAAAGCAAAGATTAAAAATCTAGAGTAGAGGCTGGATTTTCAAAAATGCAATATTAAAGAAAAGAAGAAGAAAAATAAAAAAAATAAGTCACAGGAATTATTTAAAAATATATATCTATATGAAATTTGCTTTAAAAAATAGGGTCTTTTTTGACAAGTAATAGCAGGGTATAAAAATGAAAATTAAAGGAGTAATAGAGGACTTAAAATTTTTTTAAATTAAAAAAAAAAAGAATGATCGTAAAAATAGTAAAAAATATATCTAAGACTTTCTCTGGTGGTGTTGTGGGAAGTGTGGGGTCAGTTCATTTTCAGATAGTTCCTTGGTTCAACTTATATTTCTCACGATCTATAGGCCCCTTCCTATGTAGTTGGTACTAACAACAGGGTTTTAATCTATTGCACCTGTCACTTCCAAGGTGGTTCCCTGTGTTTTAGCTTCTTCTGTTTGCTGGTCTCTTCAGTGTCTGATTTCCACCCTGACACAAGGGGGGCAGTGGTGGACACTTTTTTTAGGCTCACTTGTTCAGTTGCACTGTGGGGAGGGAGGGACGCTGCAAACAAAAAACACTGGTGTGTGCTCGCAGTGTCTCAGCCACACTGGGCCTGCCACCGCTCACAGCGTATGAGCCTTCCCTGCCCACACTGCTCAGGCTCTAGGTTGCTCCACCAGGAACCGTCGGAGGCCGGCCCTGGGCTCCATGCACCTCCCAGGTCTAAACCACTCAAGTTCAGGCACTCAGGTAGTCCCCAGAGGTGCAGGCTCCGTTGGGCCTGCGTTTTGTGCCCTTCCCAGGTCCGAGCAGCTCAGGTGATGAGGTGTTTGGCAAGTGCTGTCGTTGGGACTTATTGCCTCCCCCGTCCCTGCCACTCGGTTTTCTGGGTGCACAACCGGCGCACTTTCTCAGGCGGATGTTGACTATCCAGAACCCCAAGAAGTCTTAGTTAGCAAAGAAGCCTGCTTGCAGTTTGGTAGATAATGTCTCTGTTGGGCTGCGATTGCCCCCTTCAGGCTCTGGCTGCCAGTCACTGGAGGGGGATGGTCTGAAGCCGGCTAGTTCTGTTCAGTCCTTTGTTCTGTGCGCAGGCCTGGCGGTGTCTTAGGTTAGGGCTTTCACATGGTAGCTATCCCACAGTCTGGTTTGCTAGCACAAGTTAGTTCGCTCTGATTGCCCTCAGGGCATTCAAGCCTGGTTCTTATTCTAAGAAATGCAGCCCGCGCCTCCCTGCCCAGCCCCCGCTTGCTAGTGGCGGATGCAGGTGTCTGCGCTGCTTCTCCGCTGGGGGAGTTACTGTTGGGCTTGTAATCTGTGGGTTTTAATTATTTATTTATTTTTCCTCCCTGTTATGTTGCCCTCTGTGTTTCCAAGGCTCACCACGGACTTGGCAGTGAGGGTGTTTCCTGGTGTTTGGAAACTTCTCTCTTTTTAAGACTTCTTTCCCAGGATGGAGCTCCATCCCTACCTCTTTTGTCTCTCCTTTTGTCTTTTATATTTTTCCTATCTCCTTTCAAAGACAATGGGCTGCTTTTCTGGGTGCCTGATGTCCTCTGCCAGCATTCAGAAAATTGTTTTGTGGAATTTACTCACCTTTTAAATGTTATTTTGATGAATTTTGGGGGGAGAAAGCGGTCTCCCTGTCCTATTCCTCTGCCATCTTAGGACCTCCCCTGTATGCTATAGTTTCCTTATCCATTCATCTGTAGATGGACATCTAAGTTACTTCCATGTCCTGGTTATAGTAAGTTACGCTACAGTGAATATAGGAGTACATGTGACCTTTTGAATTATGATTTTCTTGGGGCACATGCTCAGTAGAGAGAATGCTGGGTCAAATAGTGGTTTTATTCCTATTTTTTCAAGGAATCTCCATAGGGCTCTCCATAGGCTATATCAATTTGCATTCCCACCAACAATGCAAGAGGATTCATTTTTCTCCACATCCTCTCCAGTATGTATTATTTGCAAGCTTTTTTCTTTTTTTAAATCCCCCTTCATAACCATGTATTGAGGGTCAATGTTATGCTGGAGTGCATAAATTCTGGAAACAAAAAGTCAGGTCCTATAAGACCTCTATTCTTCAGAGGCTGACACCTTAGTACAGCCATGGAGAGTAGTCAATAATTTCAGTGTGGTAATATCAAGGTTCAGTTCAGTCTCTCAGTCGCATCTGACTCTTTGAAACCCCATGGACTACAGCACACCAGGCCTTCCTGTCCATCACCAACTCCCAGAGTTTATCCAAACTCATGTGCATTGAGTTGGTGATGCCATCCAAATGTCTCATCCTCTGTCGTACCCTTCTTCTTCCACCTTCAATCTTTCTCAGCATCAGGGTCTTTTCAAATGAGTCAGAACTTTGCATCAAGTGGCCAAAGTATTGGAGTTTCAGTTTCAACATTAGTCCTTCCAATAAAACCCAGGACTGATCTTCAGAATGGACTGGTTGGATCTCCTTGCAGTTCAAGAGACGCTCAAGAGTCTTCTCCAGCACCACAGTTCAAAAGTATCAATTCTTCGGCACTCAGCTTTCTTTATAATCCAACTCTTACGTCTATACATGACTACTGGAAAAACCATAACTTTGACAATATGGACCTTTGTTGGCAAAGTAATGTCTCTGCTATTTAATATGCTGTCTAGGCTGGTCATAACTTTCCTGCCAAGGAGTAAGCATCTTTTAATTTCATGGCTGCAATCACCATCTGCAGTGATTTTGGAGCCCCTCAAAATAAAGTCTACCACTGTTTCCACTGTTTCTCCATCTATTTGTCATTAAGTGGTAGAACTGGATGCCATTATCTTAGTTTTCTGAATGTTATGCTTTAAGCCAAATTTTTCACTCTCCTCTTTCACTTTCATCAAGAGGCTCTTTAGTTCTTTACTTTCTACCATAAGTGTGGTATCATCTGCATATCTGAGTTTATTGATATTTCTCCCGGCAATCTTGATTCCAGCTTGTGCTTCATCCAGCACCGCATTTCTCATGATGTACTCTGCATAGAAGTTAAATAAACGGGGTGACAATATATAGCCTTGATGTACTCTTTTCCCTTTTTGGAACCAGTCTGTTTTTCCATGCAGAGCTCTAACTGTTGCTTCCTGACGTGCAGACAAATTTCTTAAGAGGCAGGTCGGGTGATCTGATGTTCCCATCTCTTTCAGAATTTTCCACAGTTTGTTGTGATCCACACAGTCAAAGGCTTTGTCATAGTCAATAAAGCAGAAATAGATGTTTTTCTGGGACTTTCTTGTTTTTTTGATGATGCAGCAGATGTTGGCATTTGATCTCTGGTTCCTCTGCCTTTTCTAAAACCAGCTTGAGCATCTGGAAGTTCACGGTTCACATACTGTTGAAGACTGACCTGGAGAATTTGAGCATTACTTTGCCAGCGTGTGAGATGAGTGCAATTGTGCAGTAGTTTGAGCATTCCAACAACACAAGAGAAGACTCTATACATGGACATCACCAGATGGTCAATACCGAAATCAGATTGATTAAGTTCTTTTCAGCCAAAGATGGAGAAGCTCTATACAGTCAGCAAAAACAAGACCAGGAGCTGACTGTGGCTCAGATCATGAACTCCTTATTGCCAAATTCAGACTTAAATTGAAGAAAGTAGGGAACACCACTAGACCATTCAGGTATGACCTAAATCAAATTCCTTATGATTATACAGTGAAAGTGAGAAAAAGATTTAAGGGCCTAGATCTGATAGATAGACTGCCTGATGAGCTATGGAATGAGGTTCGTGACATTGTACAGGAGACAGGGATCAAGACCATCCCCATGGAAACAAAGGTGAAAAAGCAAAATGGCTGTCTGGGGAGGCCTTACAAATAGCTGGTTAAAGAAGAGAAGTGAAAAGCAAAGGAGAAAAGGAAAGATATAAACATCTGAGTGCAGAGTTCCAAAGAATAGCAAGAAGAGATAAGAAAGCGTTCTTCAGCAATCAATCCAAAGAA
>NW_011494569.1:331862-351118 GCF_000754665.1 Bison bison bison
TTGTACAGTTCTTCTGTGTATTCTTGCCATCTCTTCTTAATATCTTCTGCTTCTGTTAGGTCTATACCATTTCTGTCCTTTATCGAGCCCATCTTTGCATGAAATGTTCCCTTGATATCTCCAATTTTCTTGAAGAGATTTCTGGTCTTTCCCTTTCTATTGTTTTCCTCTATTTCTTTGCATTGATCACTGAGGAAATCTTTCTTATCTTTCCTTGCTATTCTTTGGAACTCTGCATTCAAATAGGTGTATCTTTCCTTTTATCCTTTACCTTTAGCTTCTCTTCTTTTCTCAGCTATTTATAAGGCCTCCTTTACTCAAGGTAGATATAGTCATATCAAATTGTGGGTATACAGACAGATCTCTGACCTAGATTTTGGGATCAACAACAATTATCTAGTAGAAATCATGTTCAAACTGAGAGTTTAACTATCATAAGGCTGAAGATGTCAGTCAACTTTAGACAGAATTGTTAGCACATTAGAAAACATAAACTATGGGGAACAAAGGCAGGGGAGCATACAGCTTGCTGTGGCAAGGTCAGAGGGATGGGAGTTGGGAGGAGAGTTATAAACTTAGGGCAAGATCCTATTGTATGCCCTGTGCTATCATCTGCAAAATATTTTTTGGCATGAAATACTTGTGTATTTAATGAATCTTGCATAAGCACACGCATTCCTGACTGAGAAGAAAATTTAATTACTGCAATAAATGAATTGTAGTTTGTACCAGTTGTTCCTTTCTCTGTTCTCTCATTCGTTACTGCAGGGTTCTACAGGAATCTAAAATAATATAATGGGCAGATAAAATAAAATTCTTATTCTGAAGAGATTTATAATTTAGTTTGTGGGAACACAAATGAACATTACCCAGCAACTA
Source organism: Bison bison bison (assembly GCF_000754665.1). Taxonomy (NCBI): domain Eukaryota; kingdom Metazoa; phylum Chordata; class Mammalia; order Artiodactyla; family Bovidae; genus Bison; species Bison bison. The sequence continues at coordinate 332,742 of NW_011494569.1, forward strand.
GGAGGTGACTAGACTGCTTGGAAAATTCCATGGATGGAGGAGCCTGTTAGGCTGCAATCCATGGGGTCGCTAAGAGTCGGACACGACTGAGCGACTTCACTTTCACTTTTCACTTTCATGCATTGGAGAAGGAAATGGCAACCCACTCCAGTGTTCTTGCCTGGAAAATCCCAGGGACCGGGGAGCCTGGTGGGCTGCCGTCTATGGGGTCGCACAGAGTTGGACACGACTGAAGTGACTTAGCATAGCATAGACTGGAGTTAGAAGTGGTGGCTGTGGTATTGATTGTCTATAAGCCTTAAAGTTGTCTGGTAATGAGATGTCTCTTGCAGACATTTTCAGCACTAAAGGTGAATGGATAGTCATTATTATGAGGTTTTACAATACTGGAAAAATAAAGCTCTCTGAGGTAATTAACTTATTTTTAAGTGATTTTAAAGACTTTAGGGATGATTGGAACTGAATGTAAGTCACAAAAGAATGCTTTCCTTTGGCATGTAACCCCCCTGTTTTTGTTTAATTACCAGTGTGGGCATAATTTTATAGAAAATGAGACATCTCAAGTGCAATAGTGCATATCTTCATTGGCTGAGGAGTGAACTGACTTCTCCAGGATAAAAATGTACTGATTATCAACCAATATTGGGTTAAATAGTCCAGCTCTATAGATTCTTCTACACAGCTGAATCTATAGACATTGCATTTATTAGTTAAAAGGAGATTCCAGGGACTGGAGACTTAGAGAGTCTTCTATTTCAAGCTTTATAATGTTTCCTGGATGGCTTCCCTGGTAATTCAGCTGGTAAAGAATCCTCCTGTAATGCAGAAGACTCCAGTTCAATTCCTGGGTCGGAAAGATCCCCTGAAGAAGGAATAGGCTACTGACTTCAGTATTCTTGGGCTTCCCTGGTGGCTCAGATGATAAAGGATCTACCTGCAATCTGGGAGACCTGGGTTCAATCCCTGGGTTATAAAGAGCACCTGGAGGAGGGCATGCAACCCACTCCAGTATTCTTGCCTGGAGTATCCCCAAGGACAGAGGAGCCTGGCAGGCTACAGTATATAGAGTCACAAAGAGTCAGACACAACTGAATGACTAAGCACAGCACAGCACAGCAATGCATTGGAAGAGATTTTAAGCAGAATTTTAGAAAGAAATTGCCTAGAAACTATAAACTCAAAGTCCAGGGAAAGTTTATAAACCTCTTGGAAAAGTTAGCTTTATTCTGTGTTGACTATAATCTACCGTTGAGGGGATGGCTTTTGTTGTTGTTGTTCAGTCACTTAGTCCTATCTGACTCTTTGTGACTCCATGGACTGCAGCACACCAGGCTTCCCTGTCCTTCACCATTTCCTGGAGTTTTCTCAAGCAACCATCCAACCATCTCAACATCTGGCATCCTCATCTCCTTCTGCCTTCAATTCTTCCCAGCTTCAGGGTCATTTCCAACAAGTTGACTCTTCACATCAGGTGGCCAAAGTATTGGAGCTTCAGCTTCAGCATCAGTCCTCCAAATAAATACTCAGGACTGATTTCCGTTAGGATGAACTGGTTGGATCTCCTTGGAGTCCAAGGGATTCTCAAGAGTCTTCTTCAACACCACAGTTCACGTATCTCTTTCCCTTCTGGTTTCCTCAGTGTGTATGCCCAGCAGTGGGATTGCTGGATCATAAGGCAGTTCTATTTCCAGTTTTTTAAGGAATCTCCACACTGTTCTCCATAGTGGCTGTACTAGTTTGCATTCCCACCGACAGTGTAAGATACGTGTACCCCAATGTTCATCGCAGCACTGTTTATAATAGCCAGGACATGGAAGCAACCTAGATGTCCATCAGCAGATGAATGGATAAGAAAGCTGTGGTACATATACACAATGGAGTATTACTCAGCCATTAAAAAGAATACATTTGAATCAATTCTAATGAGGTGGATGAAACTGGAGCCTATTATACAGAGTGAAGTAAGCCAGAAGGAAAAACACCAATACAGTATACTAATGCATATATATGGAATTTAGAAAGATGGTAACAATAACCCTGTGTACGAGACAGCAAAAGACACTGATGTATAGAACAGTCTTATGGACTCTGTGGGAGAGGGAGAGGGTGAGAAGATTTGGGAGAATGGCATTGAAACATGTAAAATATCATGTATGAAACGAGATGCCAGTCCAGGTTCGATGCACGATACTGGATGCTTGGGGCTGGTGCACTGGGACGACCCAGAGGGATGGTATGGGGAGGGAGGAGGGAGGAGGGTTCAGGATGGGGAACACATGTATACCTGTGGTGGATTCATTTTGATATTTGGCAAAACTAATACATTATGTAAATTTTAAAAATAAAATAAAATTAATTAAAAAAAAACCGTTCAAAAACATCAATTCTTCAGTGTTCAGCCTTCTTTATGGTCCAACACTCACATCCATATATGACTACTGGAAAAACCATAGCTTTGACTAGATGGATCTTTTTCAGCAAAGTAATGTCTCTGCTTTTTAATATGCTGTCTGATATTGTCATAGCTTTTCTTCCAAGGAGCAAGAATCTCTTAATTTAATGGCTGCAGTCACCATCTGCAGTGATTTTGGAGCCCAGAAAAATAAAGTCTGCCACTGTTTCCATTGTTTCCCCATCTATTGGCCAAGAGGTGATGGTACTGGAAGCCATGATCTTAGTTGTTTGAATATTGAGTTTTAAGCCAAATTTTTCACTCTCCTCTTTCACCTTCAAGAGGCTCTTTAGTTCTTTTTCACTTTCTGCCATAAGGGTGGTGTCATCTGCATATCTGAAGTTATTGATGTTTCTCCCAGGAGTCTTGATTCCAGCTTATGCTTATCTATCCCGGCATTTTGCATGATGTACTCTGAATATAAGTTAAACAATCAGGTTGACACTATACAGCCTTGCCATACTCCTTTTCCAATTTGGAACCAGTCTGTTCATCCATCCAAGAATTTATGTTCAGTTAGAAACAGTTCTAACTGTTTCTTCTTGACCTTCATACAGGTTCTGGGGAGGCAGGTAAGGTGGTCTGGTATTCCTATACTTTTAAGAATTGTACACAGTTTGCTGTGATCCACACAGTCAGAGGCTTTAGTGTAATTGATTAAGCAGAAGTCGATTTTTTTTTTTTCTGGAATTCTCTTGCTTTTTCTATGATCCACCAGATGTTGGCAATTTGATCTCTGGTTCCTTTTCCCTTTCCAAATCCACTTTGAACATCTGGAAGTTCTTGGTTCCTATACTGTTGAAGCCCAAGTTTAAGGATTTTGAGTATTACCTTGCAAGCATGTAAAATGAGTACAATTGTGTGGTAGTTTGAACATTCTTTAGCAGTATCGTTCTTTGGGATTGAAATGAGTGGATCATATTAGTTAAAAAGAACAAAGCTAGAACTTTAATTTCATTAGGCATAAAATTAAATTAGACTTAAATAAATAAGGCCAATTGGAAACATTATGAAAACTATAAAATACTTTTCAAAATAAGAGTTCCTGGGACAAGTTAGAACTTTTAAACTAAACATTCCATTCTTCTCCTCTGCTTTCATGGAAGGAGTACACTTCCCCATCGCTTGATTTGGAAAGTTAGGCAATAGGATTTTGGAAATGATGAGAACATCATTTAGAAATTATGAGAACAGAGGGTTGATAAGTGCTTTCATTATTGAAGTATGTCAAAATCAGTACACTGAAAAGCAATTTTCAAGAATTTTACATTAGCTGCCAAACACAACCATTATTCAAAAATAGTAAAAATTAAAAACAAAGGTAATACATACTCAAATCTCATCATTTCCTAAATTTTATACCTCTATACACTTGAGATTATTCACAGCTACTAAATCTATATGATGGGAATTCTATATAAGGATGTGTTATTCTACATCTCTTACCAACTCTGCATTGGAACACATATTTTGCACTGTCATGGTGGAAATAGTCTTAAGAGATATGACAGAAATAACTATAATGGAAACAACTAATTTCCTTGGATGGTGTTTGTGCAGAGAAGAATTAACATAGAAAAACCTGCTTGCAAGTTTCAGCCTTGGCTAGTATCTGACTCTAGAATTTCTACCTTTCCCAGGTAATTGTACCTAGCCTGTACAGACAATGTGCTTTATGTTGAACATCTGCTTTTGTTCTGGGAGCCAGGGAATCTGATACATGTTAAACAGAGGGTGTTTATGTGATTTTCTCCAAATTAAAGTCTTGGACACTGACTTTCAAATACGCTTTGTTAGTAGATAATGCTTCACACACAGTAGCACTAATGATGCTAGAGAAATTCAGTATGCCCTGTGTGATACCACAGGGAGAAGACACTTGGCAGCTTGGGCCTGGTTGCCCTGAACTTCACCCCATGCAACTTCATGCTTTACTGGATTTATTCTCTGTCATTTTGATGTAATAAATCCTATGCTGATTCTTGTGAGTCTTTCTAATAAATCACTGAACCTGGGTGTGGTCTTGGGCCTCCTAACATAGCATTGTATAAACAGAGTTAAAAGACTATATTGGCATAAAGAGTTTATGTTTGGTAAATTCTTACCTTGGATTTCTTGATTCTAGTTCAGAAGATTAAGGACTGCTTTATATGATGATACTTTAAATGCTTAAACTTTATGAATTTCTCCCTAAACCCTAAACTTTGTATTGTTTGGGATCTTTATGTACTGAAGATTTCAGTAAATCTTCTGTTTATGTATTTGAATGATTTCAACTTTTGATGGTGAGTTGGGGGCTTTGTTTATATATTAATAAATATAAATTTGAGCCTCCTTAAGACTTTTTTTGCTGTTTTCAATCAGTGACATAGTATACTTCTTTTAAAATACAACATAGCAAGCTTATGAGGGCTGCACTGTATGTATGCTTAAAAACTAAACATAAGACAGGGTGAATATAGAAACTGCCATACATAATTCATTTATTGTAAGTTGTTATGCAACTTCCATGCTCTAGAGAAGGGTTACATAAAATTTTAATGAAAGTTTTGGCAACTTAAAACTCATCTTATGCTCTTGAGTGACACAGGGGAATATCACTTTTCTCAAGGTTGGATCTGGACAGCTAAATCACAAGCTGTCAAGGAGCTAAATTCATTAAGGTTCTTATAGACTTGCAGGAAATTAGATGGGATTTCCATTTATATTGTAGTTTCAACTATCACCTTTTTAATATTTTTTTTTAAAGAGTAAACACAGCATTTACCAAAGAGGTCCATTGAATGTATTATATGTTATATTAGTATTTAGGGCCTTGATTGTTATTAATAATAATTCATTGCAAATTCTGGTTGGATTTTGCTTATATACCATCTAGAATGAAAGGAATAAAGTGTTCTGTTTGGGGAATTATCCTTTAAGTGGTATCTAGGAGTTTGGCATGAGATTTTAGTAAGCATGAATAGTTCATTAGATTGACTTGTGAGAATATTATTCCTTAACCATCCACAATGGAGAGATAGAATTTTTATTTTTATAGAAGACAAAGATTGCATATGGGGCTCAATACACAGCTTTCATACTAAGTGTATTAAAATGCAAATGTATATTTAAGGCAGTTTTATCCTGGAATAGCCTTTTTTTTGTTTTTTTTTCCACTTTATGTTGATATCTAAATGGACTAGGATTTTGGGGATGAAAGCTTGACAAAAGTCATAAGAGACCATAAAGTTCATGCCTTTGATGAGCTAGTTACTCTAGGCAAACCTGTGTCAGATATAAACATATATTCAGTGAAAAATGAAAATGTGAAAAGCAAATCAGGAGGTAAAGTAGAGAGTATGATCACTTATTTTGATAACATTCCCTCTTTGCTTTTTATCCAGGTGCTGTATTTAAAATTTAAAAAAAAAAAAAAAAAAGATCTTGACATTTTTCTTTGATGTAAATCAATCAGCTGAAGATTGATTAAATTCACAGGTCTTGAGCTTTTCAGATATACTGTCTGAAAGAAGAAAAATTCCTTCACAGGCTAAAAAATGAAATTTGCTTATGCTATGACATAAATATATTATTTAAGAAACCACAGGTGATACTAAGTGAAGAAAGTGACCACATTGTTATGTACAACATGCTTTAGGTATATAAAGCCACCTGAATCTGAGGGAAAATAAGCTATCTAATTATAAACAATGACTACCTCTGAGTTATTAAAGACTATAGTCTTTAGAATGTAACACATTTTAACAAATGAACACATGATTTTATTGTTTATTCAAAAAAGCAAGAGAGTGTGTCTAAGGTAATATGCAGATAGACATACCCAAGGGCAAGCTAATATGCATCATGATTTTTTTTCGGACTTGGCTCTCTTATGATTGAAACTAATGAGCTCCATTCCTGACATTTGAAACCCTACTTATGCAGCTAACTTCAACCTTAAATATTACCTAACTGTATGGTTTGTGTTTTGCTTCTCCTGCACTTTTTTTATAGTAAATATTTGTCAAATTTTTAGAATAATTTTTTAGGATTAAGTTTATCATTACCTTGGATCTGGAGTTACTTGGCAATAAGTAACCATTTTCCAGGTGGCTCAGTGGTAAAGAACCTCCCTGCAAAACAGGAGATGTGGGTTTGATCCCTGGGTCAACAAGATCCCCTGGAGAAGGAAATGATTACCCACTCCAGTATTCTTCTCTGGAAAATCCCAGAAACACAGGAGATTGGTGGGATACAGTCCATGGAGTCACAAACAGTTGGACATGACTTAACAACTAAACAACAACAACAACAATATTGCATTTCTCTTTGAACTGATGTACCTCTACATACCGAATTTATTCCTCTATTCTCTCTAGCCAACCCCATCCAAACATATTATTTCACATGTATCCTTGGGTAATTTATTTACTATACTGTAAAATTACTTCTTGTTTGCACCCATTAAGTTTTTCCTAGGTTCTCAATCAGTTCAGTCACTCAGTCCTGTCTGACTCTTTGCAAACCCATAGACTGCAGGACGCCAGGCTTCACTGACCATCACCAACTCCTGGAGCTTACTCAAATTCATGTCCATCAAGTCAGTGATGCCATCCAACCATCTCATCCTCTGTCATTCCTTTCTAATACCATCAAACTTCCCCAGCATCAGGGTCTTTTTCCATGAGTCAGTTCTTCCCAACTTTGGTGGCCAAAGTATTGCAATTTATGCTTCAGCATCAGTCCTCCCAATGAATACTCAGGACTGATTTCCTTTAGGATAGACTGGTTGGATCTCCTTGCAGTCCAAGGGACCCTCAAGAGTCTTCTTCAACACCACAGTTCAAAAGCATCAATTACGCGCTCCATTTTCTTACAGTCCAATTCTCACATCCATACATGACCACTGGAAAAACCATAGCTTTGATTAGATGGAACTTTGTTGGCAGAGTAATCTCTCTGCTTTTTAATACGCTGTCTAGGTTGGTCATAGCTTTTCCAAGGAACAAGAATATTTTACCTTCATGGCTGCAGTCACCATCTGCAGTGATTTTGGAGCCCAAAAGATAAAGTCACTGTTTCCAATGTTTGCCTATCTATTTGCCATGAAGTAATGGGAGTGGGTGCCATGATCTTAGTCTTCTGAATGTTGAGTTTTAAGTTTACTTTCCACCCTCCTCTTTCACTTTCATCAAAAAGCTCTTTAGTTCTTCTGTGCTTTCTGCTATAATTTTGGTTTCATCTGTGTATCTGAGGTTATTGATATTTCTCCCGGCAATCTTGTTTCCAGCTTGTGCTCCATCCACCCCAGCATTTTGCATGATGTACTCTCCATATAAGTTATATAAGCAAAGTGGCAATATATAGCCTTGACGTACCCTTTTACAAATTTGGAACCGGTCTGTTGTTCCATGTCTGGTTCTAACTGTTGATTCTTGGTCTGCATACAGATTTCTCAAGAGGAAGGTAAGGTGTTCTGGTGCCCCCATCTATTTAAGAATTTTCCACAGTCTGTTGTGATCCACACTGTCAAAGGTTTTGGCTTAGTTAATAAAGGAGAAGTAGATGCTTTTCTGGAACTCTCTTGCTTTTTCTATGATCCAATGGATGTTGGCAATTTGATCTCTGGTTCCTCTGTCTTTTCTAAATCCAACTTACACGTCTGAAAGTTCACGGTTCACACACTGTTGAAGACTGGCTTGGATAATCTTGAGCATTACTTTGCTAGTGTGTGAGAAGAATGCAACTGTGTGGTAGTTTGAAGATTCTTTGGCATTGCCTTCCTTTGGGATTGGAATGAAAACCAGTCTTATAGCCACTGCTGAGTTTTCCAACTTTGCTGGCATATTGAGTGCAGCACTTTCACAGCTTTATTTTTTAGGATTTGAAAGAGCTCAACTGGAATCCCATCACATCCACTAGCTTTGTTCATAGTGATGCTTCCTAAGACTCACTTGACTTCACACTCCAAGATGTCTGGCTATAGGTACTCACTTGAGTGATCACACTATTGTGGTTATCTGGGTCATGAAGATCTCTTTTGTATAGTTCTTCTGTGTATTCTTACCACCTCTTCTTAATATCTTCTTCTTCTGCTAGGTCCATACCATCTGTCTCTTATTGTGCCCATCTTTTCGTGGAATGTAATTTTCTTGAAGAGATCTCTAGTCTTTCCCATTCTGTTGTTTTCCTCTATTTCTTTGCATTGATCATTGATAAGAATGCTTTCCTCAATGATCATTGCAAAAGCCCTCAATTTAAACTTAACAATTTGCTACTTCTACACTCCCTGTCTTGATCACTGTAGGTCCTCAAAAAAAAAATTTTTTTTAGGATGAATGAATAAATATAAATGAATGAATTAGTTCTTTAAAGGAGACTTCCGGAATTGTATATCCCTTCTATGGATAGTGTATTTTGCTAATTGACTAAATGCTTCCACATCTTCAATCCTTGATTACTCAGCATTTGCTGTCTGAAGACCAGGTTTTCAGAGAGGATCTGAAAACCAGAGAGGTTTTTAGATTATATCTTTAGTTTTGCAGCTTGGTTTTATCTGAATGCTTGTATCTCCCCAAAATTTTATGCTGAAATCTTAACCCACAATGTGATAATTTTAGGTGGTACGGCATTTGCATGGGTAATTAGGTTATAAGTGCAGAGTCTTCACAAATAGGATTGCTGCTGCTGTTGCTGCTGCTGCTGCTAAGTCGCTTCAGTCGTGTCGGACTCTGTGCGAACCCATGGACTACAGCCTATCAGGCTTCTTCGTCCATGGGATTCTCCAGGCAAGAACATTGGAGTGGGTTGCCATTTCCTTCTCCGCATGAAAGTGGAAAGTGAAAGTGAAGTCGCTCAGTCGTGTCCGTGTCCGACTCTTAGCGACCCCAAGGACTGCAGCCTACCAGGCTCCTCCATCCATGGGATTTTCCAGGCAACAAATAGGATTAGTGTCCTTATAAAAGCAGTCTCAGAGAGGTCCCTTGTCCTTTCCCACGTATAAGAATACAGTGAAAATTTAGACACCAAACTGTCAGTACCATGATCTTGGACTTTCCAGTCTTCAGAACTGTAAAAAATAAATATGTTTATAAGCCACACAGTTTATTGTATATCTGTTATAGAAGCCCAAATGGATTAAGACATAGCTAGTTATTATTGCTGCTCATAAAAAATAATCAAAATCATGTTTTTTGCATCTACAAATAAGGGAAGTTGAATCCCCAAAATTTTAAATTACACTTTTCCCAAACCTGCTTTTGGATTCTCTGTCCCAACTATTATGTAAGAGTTTCCCTGGTGGCTCAGACATTAAAGAATCCACCTGCAAGGCAGGAGATGTGGATACCTTGAGAAGAGAATGGAAGCTACCTACTCCAGTAATCCTGCCTGGTGGGATAGAGTCCATAGGTTGCAAAGAGTCGAACACAACTAAGTAACTAACACTTTTCACTATTATATAAAAATCATATATAGCAGTATAAATTGCTAAGCAGTTTAAATTTTAAAGTGTTTTCAAATATCATGCTTATGGTTTAAGGATATAAAGTATAAACTATCATAGATTTGATGGTACAAACATTAGCTTCCTAATGATCAGAAATATCACATGTCCTAGGGAGCCTTAGAAATGCTGTTTGGTAGTCAGAATATATAAAATTAGCATTCCAACAACTGTAAATGTTAAATAATTAGACACAAAATCCTGGAAATATTTCAAGTACTATATTTTTTAAACTATTCATTGAACAATTCAACATTTGTAATCAAGAAGCAGGAAATTCTCTTAAAATTCTCTTGTAGATAGTTATAAAGAAAAAAAGATAATTGTTTTAAATAACAAAAGCAGACTGTATTAATTTTTTGACTTTATTCTTTTATTGAAACCAAGCCCTGTCTTTGCAATTTTAGCAATTTGCAATAACAATAACAACAACAAGAACAAAATAATATAACCCATAATATAAACCCATAATATAACTTAAGGTTATATTATTTAGCAAATGCCCAAGAGGGATAGAATCTGAGTGATGGACGGTTCTTTCCCAACTGTGGAAGGGAAGACTTTTCTAATAAGTTTCCATTTAATTTGGGTTATTTACAGGCTGATATAACTAGCAGCTGTACTGTTATCTTCCTGCAGTGAACCTGAGACTATAGTCTTGGTCAGTCTGAGGTAACATTAACTACTGTGCTCCCAAAAGGTCTTGACATTTTGGCTAGCTTGTCTCATCATAGTTAAGCTGAACCCAGAATTCATGTGTAAAAAAAGAGTTTCATAATTGATAACTTTGTCAAGATTTAACGATAAATAAAACATAATCAAGACTAAAAAAAAAAAAAGAGTTTCAAAAGAGATTATCAATTTGCATGGAATATATTTAGCTGTTTTGCTTTTTTATGAATATATCAATCAACAAAAAAGCAAAAATAATTCTTAGAATTACATAAATGCATTGTATTTCCATTCATCTATGAGTATATTTTGGTAGGATTCTGGAACAAAATAGGTTATAAAACATCAATGTACTACACATGAAAAAATTAAAATTTAAAATATTTATGCTCACAAACACAACTGAAGCACAAGAAAGTCAAGCTGGAGATTTGTGGTGACAGAAATTAAACTGATATTTCAGACTTGGTGACAGGTTAGTTATCATTGCTATTACATATACATTATTTTGGCAGTTTATTCTCATGTGTAGCACTGAGCATTTTCTCCTCCTTATTAGTAGTTTTGAGCCAGTGCTATTTGCACTAACAAGGCATATTAAAATAAGAGCGCTGAATACCACAAAGCAAACAAATGTTCTATTGGCCAGCAATCCTCTCTGGGGCCAAGTTGACAGTTCAATTATCCAAACAGATTACCAATGATTGCATTGAAGACAAATGGCTGTCTATTTCCCTCTGTGAGTATCACTCAATAAAATTGAAAAATGTCAAAGAGAAGATGCCTTGTCTCTAAAGAACTGTATATTTGTGAGATGCAATAAAGATTGTGTGTGTGTGTGTGTGTGTGTGTGTGTGTAGTGCTTAAATATTTAAGATAAATCAAGGATTGGGACTTTTTTTTAAATGGCAAGTTTACTGAAATTTTACCACTAAAAAGACAATTATCTCTTGCCCCTATGACATTACAATGAAAACTGTTGTCACTGTGAATATCCTGAAGTATTATAACATTCTGAATAACTTTTAGAATCACCACAGGAAAATTAAGTTTTGTGTTTAATATGAGAGCAGTGATTCTATTTTTTGCTGATAAACTAGAAATCATCAAATGAAACCTAGGGCAATCACTATCTATTGCATTTAATTAACAAAATACCTAATTTTACCAGTTGGATAGCTGTTTACCTAAAATTGAAAAGAACAGCTACAGAATAAATATGTGATTGAAATCTTTACATTGTTCTTTTAATGAGAGTGAGACTCGCTCTTAAAAACAAAAAAACTATATATATATATACATATATACACACACACACACACACACACACAGATCAAGACAGAAGAAACCTATTGGAGGGTTCACTAAAGAATGGTAAAGATAATGATTGAGTGGAGTCTTACAAGTGAATAAGGAGTATCTAGACAAAAGTGTTAGACAATAAGTGAAGGAATGTGTTAAAATCATTTGCTAATCCATTTATATTTGGGAAGGAAATTATAAAAATGTGTTTCCTAGGGATATACCTGTGGATAGCTATTCTAGTAAAAGAGTATACAGAATTACTACAGTCATTTAAGGATGTAGAATTGGAAAATATTAGCTACACATGGACAAACATTTTAAAAAATCCTATAGATATTTATGGGTTCATATCTCTAGATAGAGTTCTTTATAGATCTGACGTACCTAATCTAAAACATCTCCATTCACAAAAGCAAAATATGTTGCATTTTATCATAAAAAGCATAAAAATTAAAACAACAGTTTGACAGTGTTTTGTCAAAGTAAATGGCAGCCATTTATACCAAATTTGTATAGACAAAAAAATTGTTTTTTAAAGGCAGTGTTCTTTTAATCATAACTAGCTATTTTCTCTCTCTCTCTTTTTTTTTATTGTTTCAGTCATGCAGTAATGTGTGGATCAGTGTTAACTTTAGTAACAAACAGTTGCACACACATCTGTACATATTGTTGAATTAAGTCTCATAAAAGGAGAATTAGATATACAATGACAATTAGACCTTAGCTCATGAGTATGGGCTTCCCTGGTGGCTCAGATAGTAAAATGTGTGCCTGCAATGCGGGAGACCTGGGTTCGATCCCTGGGTCGGGAAGGTCCCCTGGAGAAGGATATGGAAACCCACTCTAGTACTCTTGCCTGGAAAATATCATGAACAGAGGAGCCTGGTAGGCTACAGCCCATGGGGTTGCAAAGAGTTGGACATGACTGAGAGACTTCACTTTCATTTTCATTTCATAAAACATGAAAGAAATGCATTAATATATAGCATTGCTTAATTTTAATTTTTTAAAAGTTATTTTCCATTTTTTTAAAATTTTATTTTATTTTTAAACTTTACATAATTGTATTAGTTTTGCCAAATATCAAAATGAATCCGCCACAGGTATACATGTGAACAATATTGGATATGTTCCCTATATTGTACAATAAATACATCCTTAAATCTATCTTATGCCAAATAATTTGTACCACCCACTCCTTCACTCCTATACGCCCTGCTCCTTCTCTACTAACCACTAGTTTTTTCTCCGTATCTGTGAGTCTGCTTCTTTTATTTTATATTCACTACTTTCTTGTGTATTTTAGATTCCACATATTACTAATATCATACAGTGTTTATCTCTCTGTTTAACTTATTTCACCTTATCATGAAGGCATTTCATCATAATGCCTTCTGAGTCTATTGTTGCAAATGACAAAATTTCATCCATTTTTATGTCTGAACAACATTCCATATATCTACATATATGTACCATATCTTCTTTCTTTATTCATTTATCTATTTATGGACACTTATTTTGTTTCCATATCTTGGCAGTAGCAAATAAGGCTGCTATAAACATTGAGGTGCATGCTGTGCTGTGCTGTGCTAAGTTGCTTCTGCCGTGTCTGACTCTTTGCAACCCGATGGACTGTAGGCCACCAGGCTCCTCTGTCCATGGGATGTGCCAGGCAAGAATATTGGAGGGGGTTGCCATGCCCTTCTCCAGGAGATCTTCCTGGCCTAGGGTTTGAACCCATGTCTCTCACATCTCCTGCACTGGCAAGTGGGTCTGTTACCGCTAGTGCCATGGCCAGATCCCATCAAGGTGCATATATCTTTTCAATTTAGTGTTTTCTCCTTCATGTATATACTCAGGTGTGGAATTGCTGGGTCCTATAGTAGTTCTTTTTTTCTTTTTTTGAGAAAACCCCCTCTGGTTTTCCATAATGGCTAACCCAATTTGAATTACCACCAACAGTGTACAAGAGTACACTTTTCTTCATATCTTTTCCAACATTTGTTACTTGCAGGGTTTTTAATGATCACTTTCTGACAGGTGTGAGGGGATATCACATGGTTTTGATTTGCATTTCCTGATAATTAGAGATGTTGAGCATCTTTTCATGTGCTGTTGGCCATGTACATTTCCTCTTTTGAAAAATATCTATTTAGCTCTTCTGTCCTTTTTTTTTTTTCATGTTGAGTTGCTAGCATGACCTATTAATAGTGTGCCAGACAAAGAACCAAGCACATGTTAGGGAAAATAACAGTCTTTTTTAGGCTTCAGAGACAAAGCAGAGAGAGTCTATGACCTTGTTTCTAACTTGCTTGGAAACTGTCCTGACAATGAGTGACTGCCTGCTCTGAGTACAAGACTGGAAGTACCATAGATAAGATAGGAGTAATCTTGAGATTCTTGAGCCACTTGGAGGGGCCTGGCCAATCAAGCCCCAGGCTTAACAACATTCCAAGTTTTATATGACAAAATAAACACCATTAACATGAAACCAGAGCTGCAATTTGCTCACAGATCGATGATAATATCAGTTTGCATTCTGGAATTATAAGCAGGAATCCCACCCCCAAAATGCATATATATATATATATATATCTTTGAAGTTCACCCACAGAGATGACCTGCTGCCTGGGACTTTCTCCCAACTGGGAATCCAGATGGCCTGTGACATGGGACTTCCAAGCACTGTTTTAAATCTGGATGTTGGTCAAAAAACAATTTGGCAAAGTATCCTACTGCTTCTATTTCTCTAATGTTAGTATAGTGAAGGTAAGCTACATAATTAAGTTCGGTTCTGTTTAGTCACTCAGTCATGTCCAACACTTTGTGACCCCATGGACTGCAGAACACAAGGTTCCCTGTCCATCACCCATTCCCAGAGCTTGCTTAAATTCATGTCTATTGAGTCACTGATACCATACAAACATTTCAACCTCGCTTGTTCCACTCTACTAATGCCATCAGACTTTCCCAGCATCAGGATCTTTTCCAGTTAGTCAACTCATCATCACATCAGGTGGCCAAAGTAATGGGCTTCAGCTTCAGCATCAGTCCTTCCAGTGCACTTTGAGGACTAACTTCCTTTAGAATTGACTGACTGGATCTCCTTGCCATCCAAGGGACTCTCAAGAGTCTTCTCCAATACCACAGTTCAAAAATATCAATTATTCAGTGCTCAACTTTCTTTCGGAGAAGGCAATGACACTCCACTCCAGTACTCTTGCCTGGAAAATCCCATGGATGGAGGAGCCTGGTAGGCTGCTGTCCATGGGGTCACTGAGGGTCGGACACGACTGAACGACTTCACTTTCACGTCTCACTTTCATGCACTGGAGAAGGAAATGGCAACCCACTCCAGTATTCTTGCCTGGAGAATCCCAGGGACGGGGGAGCCTGGTGAGCTGCCGTCTATGGGGTTGCACAGAGTCGGACACAACTGAAGTGACTTAGCAGCAGCAGCTTTCTTTATGGTCCAATTCTCACATCCATACATGACTACTGGAAAAACAATAGATTGTCTATATGGATCTTTCTTGGCAAAGTGATGTCTCAGCTTTTTAGGTGGGTCATAGCGTTTCTGTCAAAGAGAAAACAAGTGTCTTTTAATTTCATGGCTGCCGTCACCATCTGCAATGGTTATGGAACCCCTCCCCTCAAATAAAATCTGTCACTGCTGCCATTGTTTCCCCATCTATTTGTCATGAGTGATGAGATTAGATGCTATGACCTTGTTTTTGAATGTTGAGTTTTAAGCCTACTTTTTCACCCTTCTCTTTCACTTTCATCAAGAAGCTCTTCAGTTCCTCTTCCCTTTCTGCCATGAGGGTGGTGCCATCTGCGTATCTGAAGTTATTGATATTTCTCCTGGCAATCTTGATTCCAGCTTGTGCTTCATCCAGCCCGGCATTTTTCATGATGTATTCTGCATAGAAATTAAATAAGCAGGTTGACAATACACAGCCTTGACATACTCCTTTCCAAGTTTGGAACCAGTCCATTGTTTCATGTCTGGTTGGACTTTTGCTTCTTGAATAAAGGGTTTCTCAGAAGGAAGGTCAGGTGGTCTGGTATTCTCATCTCTTGAACAATTTCCCATAGTTCCTTGCAATCCACACAATCAAAGGCTTTAGGATAGTCAAAGAATCGGAAGTAGACACTTCTGGAATTCTCTTGCTTTTTCTATGATTCAATATATGTTAGAAATTTGATCTTTGTTTCCTCTATCTTTTCTAAATTCAACTTGGACATCAGTAAGTTCCTGGTTCATATATTGTTGAAGCCTAGCTTGGAGAATTTTGAGAATTATTTTGCTTGCATCTAAGATGAGTGCAATTGTGTGGTAGTATGAACATTCTTTGGCTTTGCCTTTCTTGGAATTGGAATGAAAACTGACCTTTACCAGTCCTGTGGCCACTGCTGAGTTTTCCAAATTTGCTGGCAAACTGAGCACATCAATAAAGCAAAAGCAACACCTAGTTGTGGATATCACTGGTGATGAAAGTAAGTATGATGCTGTAAAGAAAAACATTGCATAGGAATCTAGAATGCTAGGTCCATGAATCAAGGTAAATTGGAAGTGGTCAAACAGGAGATGGAAGGTATGAACATCAACACTTTAGGGATTGGTGAACTAAAATGGACTGGAATGGGTGAATTTAACTCAGATAACCATTATATCTACTACTGTGAACAAGAATCACATAAAATAAATGGAGTAGCCCTTATAGTCAACAACAGAATCTGAAATGCAGTACTTGGATGCAATCTCAAAAACAACAGAATGGTTTCTGTTTGCTTCCAAGACAAACCATTCAGTATCACAGTACTCCAAGTCTATGCCCCAACCAGTAATGCTGAAGAGGCTGAAATGAAATTGTTCTATGAAGAGCTACAAGACACTCTAGAACTAACACACACACAAAAAATGTCCATTTCATAGCAGGGAACTAGAATGCAAAAGTAGGAGGCCAAGAGATACCTGGAGTAAAGGCAAATTTGGCAATGGAGTATAAAATGAAGCAGGGCAAATGCTAACAGAGTTTTGCCAAAAGAACGCAATGGTCATAGCAAACACCTTCTTCCAAACACAGAAGAGAAGACTCTACACACACCACCAGACACCACCAGATGGCCAACACCAAAATGAGACTGATTATATTCTTTGGAGCCAAAGATGGACAAGCTCTACTCAGTCAGCAAAAACAAGACTGGGAGCTGACTGTGGCTCAGATGATGAACTCCTTATCGCAAAATTCAGACTTAAATTGAAGAAAGTAGGGAAAACCACTAGACATTTCAGATATGATCAAATAAAATCCATTATGATTATACAGTGGAAATGAGAAATAGATTCAAGGGATTAGATCTGATAGAGTGCCTGAAGAACTATGAATGGAGGTCCGTGACATTGTACAGGAGGCAGCAATCAAGGCCATGCCCAAGAATAACAAATGCAAAAAGGCAAAATGGTTCCCTGAGGAGGTCATATAAATACCTTAGAAATGAAGAGAAGCTAAAGGCAAAGGAGAAAATGATAGATATACCCATTTGAATGTAAAGTTCCAAAGTATAGCAAAGAGAGAAAAGAAAGACTTCTTCAGTGATCAATGCAAAGAAATAGAAGAAAACAATAGAATGGGAAAGACTAGAGATCTATTCAAGAAAATTTTAGATACCAAGGGAATATTTAATGCAAAGATGGGCACAACAAAGTGCAGGAGTGGTATGGACCTAACAGAAGCAGAAGATATTAAGAAGAAATAACAAGAATAACTAGAATAAGTATATAAAAAAGATATTCATGACCAGATAATCATGGTGGTGTGTTCACTCACCTAGAGGCAGACATTGTGGAATGTGAAGTCAAGTGAGTCTTAGGAAGCATCACTATGAATAAACCTAGTGAGGGTGATGGAATTCCAGATGAACTATTTCAAGTCCTAAAAGATGATGCTGTTAAACTACTGCACTCAATATGTCAGCAAATTTTGAAAACTCAGCAGTGGCCACAGGACTGGAAAATAACAGTTTTTATTCTAATTCAAAGAAAGGTAAAGCCAAGCAATGTTCAAACTACCACACAATGGCCCTCTGCCGGGGTCCAGCCCCGGTGGATCCAGGCAATTCGAAGCGGGGATGGCATTGGCAAGGATCAGGAAACAACTGCTTAATTAAATGTTAATTAAGGATATAAAGAGTAATAGAATAAGGATAGCTCAGTGAGGAAATTCAGTGGAGAAAAGAGGCTGAATAATTCAGCCAGAAGGCAAGAGAAAGAACGACATGGTGAGACCAAGTTTTGGTGAACAAGGCCCCCACTTTATTTTCCAAAGTAGTTTTTATACCTTAAGTTATGCATAGAGGATAATGGGGGAAGGGGTAGAGTCATGCAGCAAGCCAGGCTTTCTTCCTGCAAACTTATCATATGCAAAAACTTAGGTGATTTGCATCATCTTCTGGCCC
>NW_011494569.1:351218-352291 GCF_000754665.1 Bison bison bison
CTCCAATCAGTCCATCCTAAAGGAGATCAGTCCTAGGTGTTCATTGGTAGGACTGATTTTGAAGCTGAAACTCCAATACTTTGGCCACCTGATGTGAAGAGCTGGCTCATTTGAAAATCCCCTAATGCTGGGAAAGGTTGAGGGCAGGAGGAGAAGGGGATGACAGAGGATGAGATGGTTGGATGGCATCACCCACTCAATGGACATGGGTTTGGGTGGACCCTGGAAGTTGGTTTTGGATGGGGAGGCCTGGTGTGCTGCAGTTCATGGGGTTGCAAAGAGTCGGACATGACTGAGCGACTGAAAATTGAACTGATTGGCAGTAATGGTGACCTCCTTCAAAAGGACTTATGCCAGGACTGCTGTAGTTAGTGCCCCTGACCCTGTGGCAGATCACTTTTGACCTCTGCTGGAGACTCCTGGATACTCGCAGGCAACTCTGGTTCAGTCTCTTTTGGGGTCACTGCTCCTTTCTCCTGGGTCCCAGTGCACACAAGGTTTTGTTTGTGCCCTCCAAGAGTCTGTTTCCCTAGTTTTGTGGAAGTTCTGTAATCAACTACTTCTGGCCAGCAAAATCAGATTCCTTGGGGGTTCTATTGGTATTATTTATTTGTATAGAATGAGTGGTTTACTTTGTTAGTAAATCATTTGAACTGGAGACAAAAGTGAAAACTTTTGACAGAACAGCACATTATATTTTAATTCTCAATCTGATAAATAGGGCTTATTATCCCCATTTGATGATTAAAGTATTAAACCCCTAGGAACATGAGATAGTTGTCCAAAGTCTCATAATTTATTAGAGGTAAGATCACTTTCCAAAACGACTTTGTGATTCCAAAGTTCATATTCCTTTCTATTATACATGATGTTCCTAGGAGCAACTTATTAAAACAAATAAACCAAAACCTAAAATTAAAATTTAATGAAACTTTATGAAATTACTTTCTAGCAAAAATGAACGTCAAATTTTGAACTCATGGCACATACAAGTTACATCTAGCTCTCTCCTGTGTGATTTTTGTGCTTTCTCTCTCTCTCTCTCTCTATCTATCTATATATATATATATATA
>NW_011494569.1:352391-353457 GCF_000754665.1 Bison bison bison
AGACTCTGGTTTTGGGGGTAGATGCTCGAGAATTTCCAGGGAGACTCCTGAGGCTTGATCCCACCTTTGTGTATGCCAAGCCTCCTTCCTCAAGACCTTTGCCAGGGGCGGAGCTCGCTCCCCACACCCTCATCTCACATTTTAGCAAAGTAACGCTCAAAATTCTCATAGCTTGGTTTTAACAGTACATGAACTGTGAACTTCCAGATTTTCAAGCTGGATTTAGAAAAGTCAGAGGGACCAGAGATCATATTGCCAACATCCACTGGATCATGGAAAAAACAAGAGAGTTCCAGAAAAACATATATTTCTGCTTTATTGACTGTATCAAAGCCTTTCACTGTGAGGATCACAACAGTGATCTGGAAAATTCTTCAAGAGATGGGAATACCAGACCACCTGACCTGCCTCCTGAAAAATCTGTATGCAGGTCAAAAAGCAACAGTTAGAACTGGACATGGAACAACAGACTGGTTCCAAATTGGGAAAGGAGTATATCAAGGGTGTGTACTGTCACCCTGCTTATTTAACTTATATGCAGAGTACATCACGTGAAATGCCAGGCTGGATGAAGCATAAGCTGGAATCAAGATTGCCAGGAGAAATATCAATAACCTCAGATATGCAGATGACACCACTCTTATGGCAGAAAGGAAAGAAGAACCAAAGAGCCTCTTGATGAAAGTGAAAGAGGAGAGTGAAAAAGTTGGCTTAAATCTCAACATTCAGAAAACTAAGATCATAGCATCCAGTCATATCACTTCATGGCAAACAGATGGGGAAACAATGGAAACCGTGAGACACTTTATTTTCTTGGGCTCCAAAATCACTGCAGATTGTGACTGCAGCCATGAAATTAAAAGGCTCCTTGGAAGAAAAGGTGTAAAAGGCTATGCCCAACATAGACATGATGATAAAAAGCAAAGACATTACTTTGCCGACAAAGGTTTGTATAGTCAAAGCTATGGTTTTTCCAGTAGTCATGTATGGATGTGAGAGTTGGACTATAAAGAAGGTTGAGCACCAAAGAATTGATGCTTTTGAACTGTGGTGTTGGAGCAGACTC
>NW_011494569.1:353557-355960 GCF_000754665.1 Bison bison bison
TTTATCAGGATCATTATGATCTTTTTTGTATAATTCTTCTGTGTATTCTTGCCACCTCTTCCTAATATCTTCTGCTTCTGTTAGGTCCATATCATTTCTGTCCTTTAATGTGCCCATCTCTGCATGAAATGTTCCCTTGGTATCTCTAATTTTCTTGAAGAGATCTCTAGTTTTTCTCATTCTATTTTTTCCTCTATTTATTCAAATGAAGAACTATAGGAAGGCTTTCTTATCTCTCCTTGCTATTCTTTGGGACTCTACTTTCAGATGGATATATCTTTACTTTTCTCCTTTGCCTTCTGCTTCTCCTCATTTCTCAGCTGTTTGTAAGGCCTCCTTAGACAACCATTTTGCCTTTTTCCATTTCTTTTTCTTGGGGATAGTTTTGAACACCACCTCCTGTACAGTGTAACAAACCACTGTCCATAATTCTTCAGACACTCTGTCTATCAAATATAATCCCTTCAATTTATTTGTCACTTCTGCTGTATAATCATAAGGGATTTGATTAAGGTCATTCCTGAATAGTCTAGTCGTTTTCTCTACTTTCTTCAATTTAAGTCTGAGTTTAGCAGTAAAGAGTTCATGATCTGAGCTACAATCAGCTCCCAGTCTTGTTTTTGCTGACTGTATAGAGCTTCTCCATCTTTGGCTCCAAAGAATATAATCAATCTGATTTTGTTATTGACCTTCTGGTCATGCCCATATGTAGAATCTTCCATTCTGTTGTGTTGGAAGAGGGCATTTGCTATGACCAGTGCATTCTCTTGGCAAAACTCTACTAGCATTTGTCCTGTTTCATTTTGTATGCAAAGGCCAAACTTAGCTGTTATTCCAGGTATTTCTTTACTTCCTACTTTTGCATTCCAGCCCCCTATGATGAAGTGGACATCTCTTTTTCATATTAGTTATAGAAGGTCTTCTAGGTCTTCATAGAACTGTTCAACTTCAGCTTCTTCAACATTGGTGTTTGGGGCATAGACTTAGATTACTGTGATACTGAATTGCTTTCCTTGAAATCAAACAGAGATCATTATGTCGTTTTTGAGATTGAACCCAAGTACTGCCTTTCATTTGGGAAGGTCCCCCGGAGAAGGGAACAGCTACCCACTCCAGTATTCTGGCCTGGAGAATTCCATGGACTATAGTCCATGGAGTGGCAAAGAGTCTGACATGACTGAGCAACTGTTAGTTTCACTGCATTTCAGACTCCTTGTTGACTATGAGGGCTACTCCGTTTCTTCTAAGGTGTTCTTTCCCACATTAGTAGATATAATGGTCATCTATATTAAATTCACCAATTCCAGTTCATTTTAGTCACTGGTTCCTAAAATATCAATGTTTTCTATTGCCATCTCCTGTTTGACCACTTCCAATTCACCTTGATTCATGTACTTAGCATTCCAGTTTTCTATTCAGTATTGTTCTTTACAGTATCAGACTTTACATTCATCACCACTCATATTCACAAGTGGGCATTGTTTGTGCTTTGGCTCAGGCTCTTCATTCTTTCTGGAGATATTTCTCTGCTCTTCTCCAGTAGCTTATTGGGCACCTACTGACATGGGGAGTTCCTCTTTCAGTGCCATATCTTTTTTTTTTCCCTTCCTTTTCATACTGTTTATGGAGTTCTGAAGATAAGAATGCTAAAATGGTTTGCCATTCCCTTCTCCAGTGAACCATGTTTTTTCAGAACTCTGCACCATGACCTGTCCTTCTTGGGTGAAGCTCTAATACTTTGGCCACCTGATGAGAAGAACTGACTGTAAAAGACCCTGATGCTGGGAAAATTTGAAGGCAGGAGGAGAAGGAGACAATGGAGGATGAACGTTTGGATGGCATCACTAACTTGCTGGGCATGAATTTGAGCAAGTTCTAGGAGTTGGTGATGGACAGGGAAGCCTGGCATGCTGCAGTCCAGGGAGTCACAAAGAGTCAGACGTGATTGAGTGACTAAACTGAACTGAACACATCATGGCTCATAGTTCCATTGAGTTAGATAATGCTGTGATTCATGTGATCAGTTTGGTTAGTTGTCTATGATTGTGGCTTTCATTCTAACTGCCCTCTGATCAATAAGGATAAAAGACTTATGGAAGCTTCCTGATGGGAAGGACTGTCTGTGGGGCAATCTGTATGTTTCTCCGATGGCAAATCCATGCTCAGCAAATCTTTAATTCCACTTTTCTGTTGAAGGGTGAGGCTGTTTTCCCTTCCTGTCATTTGGCCTAAGGTCAAAATATGGTAGGGGTAGTGACAGTATTGCCGGCAGTAATATCAATAACCTCAGATATACAGATGACACCACCCTTATGGCAGAAATTGAAGAAGAACTAAAGAGCCTCTTGATGAAAGTGAAAGAGGAGAGTGAAAAAGATGGCTTAAAGCCAACATTCAGAAAAT
>NW_011494569.1:356060-357862 GCF_000754665.1 Bison bison bison
AAGGACTGATGCTAAAGTTGAAGCTCCAATACTTTGGCAACCTCATGTGAAGAGTTGACTCATTGGAAAAGACTCTGATGCTGGGAGGGATTGGGGGCAAGAGGAAAAGGGGTGACAGAGGATGAGATGGCTGGATGGCATCACTGACTCCATGGACATGAGTTTGAGTGAACTCTGGGAGTTGGTGATGGCCAAGAAGGCTTGGCATGCTATGATTCATGGGGTTGCAAAGAGTCAGACATGACTAAGTGACTGAACTGAACTGACTGAATGTTGGTTTCTGACATTATATACAACATGTGTACAACATTATATTTCTATTTCTGTATACATTACAACATGCTTGCCACCAGAAATTGAATTTCCATCCATCACTATACAGTTGACCTCGTTTATCCATTTCTCCCTCCACACCTTTCCTTCCCCTCTAGTAACCAATACTCTGTTCTCTATGTGTTCTTTTTTCTTTGGTTTGATTTGTTGTTGTTGTTGTTGTTGTTGTTTTTTAACATTGCCTGTATGAATGATATCATTGGGTATCTGTTTTAACCGTAAGAAATATTTTTGGATTTCTCTTGTAGTCTCAAAAGATGCAACATGAAGTTTTATGTTTCTGTTGTTCAGTTGCTAAACTGTGCCTGACTCTTTGTGACCACATTGGATTGCAGCATGCCAGGCTTCCTTGTCCTTCACTCCTTTGCCCAGAGTTTGCTCAGATTCATGACCACTGAGTCAGTGATGTTATCCAACCATCTAATCTTCTGCTGCCCTCTTCTCCTTTGACTTTCAATTTTTCCCAACATTAGTATATTTTCCAGTCACTCAGCTCTTTGCATCAGGTGGCCAAAGTATTAGAGCTTCAGCTTCAACATCAGTCCTTTTAATGCATATTCAGGGTTGATTTCCTTTAGGATAGACTGCTTTTTTTTTTTAATGAAGTTTTTGAAGTTTTATGTATGTATTTATAAAATAGTGCCTTAAATTTATGAGCTTTACTTAAACTCTGTACCCCAGTTGTAGCCTACCTGTGTTTAATGCAGGATCTTACTCTCCCTTTAAATTCAACTAAGCAATTAGATTTTTTTTTAAGCCTGACAGTTCCATAGTAGCTAAATCCAAATATTAGATATGTACAGGGATCTCAATCTTCCCTCCTTCTGCTTTTTCCCCAGAAGTTTGGGCTTGTACATGCACTCATTCACCCTACAAGCCTTACGTTAAGATTGTAGGATCTAGGATGCAGTTTTGTTGATAATTTGATGATCAGACTTTGTTATTAATTTTGGCAGAATTATTAAAGGAAGTATTTACAAGGAAGGAAAGTCATATGGGGGAAAAATGGTTCACAGCAAACTTAAGCAGCCCTCAGTAAAATCTTATGTAGAGCTTTTGTAAAATTGGTTTAGAACATTAACTTTGGATAATGAGCCCATTCTTATTATTCTCCTCTTATCTGATAGGTTTCACTACCTTCTAACTTCAAGAAAATTTAGTCAGCAGATGGAAGAAGAAAATATAGGAAAAGCTTATCAGATACCCTTACTTTCAATGAAAACTATCACTCTATCATTTGTACTCACTTTCGTTACGAGAACTAGACAGATACCCACTCCTAGAGCAAAGACATGTGGGGAATGTGAAAAAAATAGCAATAACAGCATCACGTGGATAGTGTTGAGCACAAACAGTTTCAAATATAGGAGGAAATTAAAAGGAAATGAAGAAAGAAGAGAGAGAAACTAAATGATTTCATGTGACTAGACTGCAGAAACTGAGTCCCGAAAATTTCTAATATATCCTGA
>NW_011494569.1:357962-361155 GCF_000754665.1 Bison bison bison
ATATATATATATTTTTTTTTTTTTTTTCTGTCTATCATTCTGTGACCTGGAGGAGGAAGTGGCAACCCACTCCAGTATTCTTGCCTAGAAAATTCCTTGGACAGAGACGCCTGGGGCAGGTTACAGTCCATAGGGTTGCAAAGAGTCAGATACAACTGAAGCAACTTAACACGCATGCACACATGTAGTGACATAAATGCGAATGGTTAATAGGTAGGGAAAGCAAAAGAAAAACACTAAACTGATGACCCTCAGATATCATCTAGTGCTATCACATGTATCATTACATGGATGAGCTTTCTGTCATTTTTACTCACCATTTATTAGTTATTTATAGGATATTTTTAATTCTTAAGTACACTGAAGACCCATCTCTTGTACATTTTAGTTATTTGAATGTAGCTCTTTATAAAAACAATGCTAAGTACCATTTAAAAAATTCATTTAATCAAAAGCTCATGTATAGTTAATTGACATCATTCCTATTTTCACTCAAAATGCTTAAATATGACTGCTAAAGTACACTTTATAGTAATAGAATTCATATTATAAGTACCATATAATTTGAATATAATTTGTTTAAATTTTCAAATAATTAAATTTTAGATACTAAATTTCATCTCTTCCTTACGTCCTATATATCCTTCTTTGCCTATGCTAATTTGATGAAATTAGAAAAACTATCATAATTTTACAAGGATTCCCTTTATTAATAAGAAAGTTACGGTATGAGTAGAGAGGTGCAGACAATTTAAAGTCTAGAATTGGAACAGTTTAGTAAAGAAGGCTTTATCTTTAAAATAGTGCCCCCCTTTTTTTTTAACTTTAGGGAGGATAATTCCCTAAGGAAACTTCCAGATGGAGTAAAGATTGTTCATGTGTCTCTAACTTTGTTTCTGAATGTGACTGCTCTTTGCAATTGTCTCTGGCACTTCCAACCCTTAGCATCGTATATGAATCTTAAAATTCTAGTGTAAGTGAGGGGGAAAAAAATCCTTCCCCTTGATGTCTCTTATCATAGAGACTTATGTTTGCTTAGAGAGTTTTTATAAAGTAAAAGATTAAAAAATTACAACCATAAAATACAATCTAATTACTCATGATTCAGTTCCTAAATACCTCATTATAGAATAAGAATTCATTACAGAAAAAAATCTCTGGACTTACTCAGTCCTCTGGTAATTTGATTTTTTTTTTTTTTAAGGAACATTTGTGTGAAGTTCCCCTCTATTCTTAATTGTAGCATGATGTCATGGAAAGTGCACTGGATTTGTAGAATTCAGTTCTAATTCAGCCACATGTTTTAAGGTATCTTTGACAAGCCTTAACTTCCCTGAATACAATTTCAGTCATGAAAATAGCAAATTAAATGATTTTTTTCTATAGAACTTTGATAACTTTCAAATGAGATACAGCATCAGGATAAATTTCAATAAATATAATTTCACTTTTTATTTTTTACTGGAGTATAGTTGATTAATAGTGTTTTGTTAGTTTAAGGAGCAAAAACAATGGCCTATATTGAAAATACTTTTCCTTAATTTATTCTCTCAAGATTTTAATTTTTTCCTGTATGGAAAGCTCTATATTTTAATAACATATTAGATAAATTTACTCATCATGATAAAACTTTATTTCTCAGAACCCTCTAGAATTTGTTGATTCGGCTTCTGATCGTTACAACATCGATATGCCATAGTTCAGTTCCATTCCAAGCCTATAGCAAATCGTACTGCTCTGCTCAGTTCAGTCACTCAGTCATGTCCAACTCTTTGAGATCCCATGGACTGCATCACACCAGATTTCCCTGTCCTTCACCAACTCCCGGAGCTTGCTCAAGCTCATGTCCATGGAGTCAGTGATGCCATCCAACTATCTGTCATTCCCTTCTCCTAATGCCATCAATGTTTCCCAGAATCAGGGTCTTTTTCCATGAATCGGTTCTTCCCACCTTTGGTGGCCAAAGTATTGGAGCTTCAGCTTTATCATCAGTCCTTCCAGTGATTATTCATACTGGTTTTCTTTAGGATTGACTGGTTGGATCTCCTTGCAGTCCAAGGGACTCTCAAGAGTCTTCTCCAATAACACAGCTTTAAAGCATCAATTCTTTTATGCTCAGCTTTTTTTTATAGTCCAACTCTCACATCCATACATGACCACTGGAAAAACCATAGTTTTGACTTGACAAACATTTGTGCAAAGTAATGCTTCTGCTTTTTAATATGCTGTCTAGGTTGGTCATAGCTTTTCTTCCAAGGAGCAAGCATCTTTTAATTTCATGGCTGTGGTGATCATCTGCAGTGATTTTGGAGCACAAGAAAACAAAGTCTATCACAGCTTCCATTGTGTCCCCTTCTATTTGCCATGAAGTGTTGGGACTGGATGCCATGATCTTTGTTTCTTGAATGCTGAGTTTTAAGCCTTCTTTTTCATTCTCCTCTTTCACTTTTATCAAGAGGCTCTTTGGGTCTTCTTTGCTTTCTGCCAAAAGAGTGGTGTCATCTGCATATCTGAGGTTATTGATATTTCTCCCCGCAATCTTGATTCCAGCTTGTGCTTCATCCAGCCTGACATTTCACGTGATGTACTCTGCATGTAAGTCAAATAAGCAGGGTGACAGTACACAGCTTTGATGTACTCCTTTCCTAATTTGGAACCAGTCTGTTGCTCCATGTCTAGTTCTAACTGTTGCTTCTTGACCTGCATACAGATTTCTCAGGAGGCAGGTCAGGTAGTCTGGTATTCCCGTCTCTTTAAAAATTTCCCACAGTTTGTTGTGTCATCATTAAACCATAGTTATTAATAATTGCCTTAGTTATTTCATTAGCTCTTCACTAAAGTATTTTTTGATGGTATGTTCATATAAAGACTGCTGCCCTCAGTTATCTATTTATGAAGATTATACTGTCATTTAGTATCTAGGATATTATTAAAATCAACTATATTATTTTCTCATTACCTATAATTTTGATAATTGCATTGTATTGGGAGACATTTTCAATCCAGTGATTATCTGAATTGACACTCATGTTGCAGGAAATCAGTGTTTTGTTTTGTTTTTTTTTTAAATTGAACTAATGGAGGTCTGTCTAGTCAAGGCTATGATTTTTCCATTGGTCATGTATGGATGTAAGAGTTGGACTGTGAAGAAAGCTGAGCACCAAAGAATTGATGCTTTTGAACTGTGGTGTTG
>NW_011494569.1:361553-362619 GCF_000754665.1 Bison bison bison
ATGAAACGAGATGCCAGTCCAGGTTCAATGCACGATACTGGATGCTTGGGGCTAGTGCACTGGGACGACCCAGAGGCATGGTATGGGGAGGGAGGAGGGAGGAGGGTTCAGGATGGGGAACACATTTATACCTGTGGCGGATTCATTTTGATATTTGGCAAAAATAATACAATTATGTAAAGTTGAAAAATAAAATAAAATAAAAAAAAAGAACTGATG
This sequence comes from Bison bison bison, assembly GCF_000754665.1. NCBI lineage: Eukaryota > Metazoa > Chordata > Mammalia > Artiodactyla > Bovidae > Bison > Bison bison. The sequence goes on from NW_011494569.1 coordinate 361,773, forward strand.
CTTTTGAATTGTGGTGCTGAAGAAGACTCTTGAGAGTCCCTTGACCAGAAAGGAGATCAAACCAGTCAATCCTAAAGGAAATCAATCCTGAATAGTCTTTGGAAGGACTGATGCTGAAGCTGAAGCTCCACTTCTTTGGCCACCTGATGTGAAGAGCCAACTCATTAGAAAAGACCCTGATTCTGGGAAAGATTGAAGACAGAAGGAGACAGTGGCAACAGAGGACAGGGTGGTTGGATGCCATCACTGACTCAGTGGACATGAGTTTGAGCAAGCTCCAGGAGATGGTGATGGAGAAGGAGGCCTGGCTGGTCATGTTGGTCACAGCAAGTCAGCGTAACGGAGTGACTGAAGAGCAATATATATACATGTCTATATATATGTGTGTGTGTGTGTATATTCATATATATATATAATCATATATGTATTCATATATATGGTGATTATTGTTTTTTTTGCTATTATCTAACATTGTGATATTTTTATTCTTTATTGAATTCATTGCAAAATTGTTTCTGTTTTATGTTTTGGGTTTTTGGCCACAACTAAGGTGGGATCTTCGTTCTCTGACCAGGGATCAAACCTACACCCCCTGTGTTGGACGGCAAAAAATCTTAACCTTGGACCACCAGAGAAGTCCCTAATATTGTGATTTTTAGTTATCACACTTTTTCTGGTTTTCTTCATTTTTTTCTTTTTTGAACAATCTCCTTTTGCCTATATAATGAATGAAAGAAAATATTATAATTTCAATTATCACACGCTTTTTTCTATGTTTTACATTATTTTCTGATATTTTGCCTCTGTTCTATTTTATTTTATTTTTTTTTTATTTTTTATTTTTCAT
>NW_011494569.1:362719-363365 GCF_000754665.1 Bison bison bison
CAAGCTGGAATCAAGATTGCCGGGAGAAATATCAATAACCTCAGATATGCAGATGACACCACCCTTATGGCAGAAAGTGAAGAAGAATTAAAGAGCCTTTTAATGAAGGTGAAAGAGGAGAGTGAAAAAGCTGGCTTAAAACTCAAACTTCAGAAAATTAAGATCATGGCATCCAGTCCCACGGGGAAAGAACAGAAGCAGTGACAGACTTTATTTTTGGGGGCTCCAAAATCAATGCAGATGGTGACTGCAGCCATGAAATTAAAAAACACTTAACTCTCGGAAGAAAAGCTATGACCAACCTAGACAGCATATTAAAATCAGAGACATTACTCTGCAGACAAAGTTCCATCTAGTCAAAGCTGTGGTTTTTCCAGTAGTCATATGTGGATGTGACAGTTGGCCCATAAAGACTGAGAGCTAAAGAACTGAGAGGTGGATAAAACTGGAGCCTATTATACAGAGTGAAGTAAGCCAGAAGGAAAAACACCAATACAGTATAATAACGCATATATATGGAATTTAGAAAGATGGTAACAATAACCCTGTGTACGAGACAGCAAAAGAGACACTGATGTATAGAACAGTCTTATGGACTCTATGGGAGAGGGAGAGGGTGGGAAGATTTGGGAGAATGGCATTGAAA
>NW_011494569.1:366725-367698 GCF_000754665.1 Bison bison bison
GCCATTCCTTCCTGGCTTGAAGAGTTTCTATTGAAAGATCAGCTGTTATCCTTATGGGAATTCCCTTGTGTGTTATTTGTTGTTTTTCCCTTGCTGCTTTTAATATTTGTTCTTTGTGTTTGATCTTTGTTAATTTGATTAATATGTGTCTTGGGGTGTTTCGCCTTGGGTTTATCCTGTTTGGGACTCTCTGGGTTTCTTGTACTTGGGTGATTATTTCCTTCCCCATTTTAGGGAAGTTTTCCACTATTATCTCCTCAAGTATTTTCTCATGGTCTTTCTTTTTGTCTTCTTCTTCTGGAACCCCTATGATTCGAATGTTGTAGGGTTTAATATTGTCCTGGAGGTCTCTGAGATTGTCCTCATTTCTTTTAATTCGTTTTTCTTTTATCCTCTCTGACTCATTTATTTCTACCATTCTATCTTCTAATTCACTAATCCTGTCTTCTGCCTCTGTTATTTTACTATTTGTTGCCTCCAGAGTGTTTTTAATTTCATTTATTGCATTATTCATTATATATTGACTTCTTTTTTATTTCTTCTAGGTCCTTGTTAAACCTTTCTTGCATCTTCTCAATCCTTGTCTCCAGGCTATTTATCTGTGATTCCATTTTAGTTTCAAGATTTTGGATCAATTTCACTATCATTATTCGGAATTCTTTATCAGGTAGATTCCCTATCTCTTCCTCTTTTGTTTGGTTTGGTGGGCATTTATCCTGTTCCTTTATCTGCTGAGTATTCCTCTGTCTCTTGATCTTGTTTAAATTGCTGAGTTTGGGGTGTCCTTTCTGTATTCTGGCAGTTTGTGGAGTTCTCTTTATTGTGGCGTTTCCTCACTGTGTGTGGGTTTGTACAGGTGGCTTGTCAAGGTTTCCTGGTTAGGGAAGCTTGTGTCGGCGTTCTGGTGGGTGGAGCTGTATTTCTTCTCTCTGGAGTGCAATGAAATGTCCAGTAATGAGTTATGAGATGTCTA
>NW_011494570.1:0-496 GCF_000754665.1 Bison bison bison
ATTAAATCTTGTAGTTGTTGTAACACAGCAAGACTATAGTTCATATCAATAAGTGGTTACATCATAAGATAAGGTGGACGTTGTAACACTACAAAGGAGCAAACATTATATTGAGGGTTTAAACAAGATGAGAGCATGCATTGTTCACAAGTCACTACATTGGGTCCACCAGTGAAAGTCACATGTACATTAAGTTTTCCAGAATCATTGGTAAAGAGAAAAACATAAGGAAAGGGTAGACAAGCCAAAACAGAATAAAGTAGAATTATTTTCTGGTTGGAGTTCGCACTGCAGCAGCCCCGTCAGTCTTGCCGGGATCTCGATGTTTATCTTGCCTCCCCTTCCGGCGGGCTCCTCTTTTGTGATCGAAGCAATGGGGGAACTGGATGTCTGGAGGTCTGCAACATGGCGAATCAACCTGTCTTGGATCTAAATTGGAGAATCTGCATCCTGTAGGAAAAATACAAGCACATCCTCGACCGCTAGTTAATAAGGG
>NW_011494570.1:596-1997 GCF_000754665.1 Bison bison bison
AATTTAAAAGATTGTGACAATCCAGTCCAAAAGCAATATTTTATATAGAAAATATTTTGTGTGTTCATTCCTCTGTCAATGAAATCAGGGTTTTTCCACTTTCTGGCTATTATTAATAATGCTGCCTTGAACATTGGTACACAAACATCTGTTAGAGTCTAGAAATTTGAGTAATGATTTGATTGAGAATTCTGAGTATCTCTTGTAATCCTAACCCTTCTGTGAGATTTTTGAGAATGAATCATTTTTAATATTGTAGCTTATTCTCTTCACCAGGAACGAATACTACGTCTGCATAGACAGTGTTTTTGAAAGAATGCATTTTTCCTTTGTTGGATTTTTTTTTAAAGACGTGGGGTATGCATGGGGATTTTTCAAAGATTACTTTAGTAGGTTATTTATATTACTCCCAGATATCTTGATTCCAGCTTGTACTTCCTCCAGCCTGGCATTTCGCATGATGTACTCTGCATAGAAGTTAAATAAGCAGGTGACAATATACAGCCTTGATGCATCTTTTCCCAATTTGGAACCAGTCCATTGTCCCATGTTTGATTCTAACTGTTGTTTCTTGAGCTACATACAGGTTTCTGAGGAAGCAGGTAAGGTGGTCTGGCATTCCCATCTCTTGAAGAATTTCCACAGTTTGTTATGATCCACACAGTCAAAGGCTTTGACAGTCAATAAATCAGAAGTAGATGTTTTTCTGTAATTCTCTTGCTTTGTCTATGATTCAACAGATGGATGTTGGCAATTTGGTCTCTAGTTCCTCTGCCTTTTCTAAATCCAACTTGTGCATCTGGAAGTTCTTATTTCACGTACTGTTGAAGCCTCACTGGAAGAATTTTGAGCATTACTTTACTAGCATGTGAGATGAGTGCAGTTGTGCAATTGGTTGAACATTCTTTGGCATTGCTTTTGAGATTGGAATGAAAACTGACCTTTTCCAGTCCTGTGTCCACGGCTGAATTTTCCACATTTGCTGGCGTATTGAGTGCACCACTTTCAAAGCATCATCTATAGGATTTGAAATAACTCAATTGGAATTCCATCACCTCCACTAGCTTTATTTGTAGTGACACTTCCTAAGGCCCACTTGACTTTGCAATCCAGGATGTCTGGCTCTAGGTAAGTGATCACACTGTTACGGTTATCTGAGTCATGGAGATCTTTTTTGTATAGTCCTTCTGTGTATTCTTGCCACCTCTTCTTAATATCTTCTGCTTCCGTTAGGTCCAACAATTGCTGTCCTTTAATGTGCTCATCTTTGCGTGAAATGTTCCCTTGGTATCTCAAATTCTCTTGAATAGATCTCTAGTCTTTCCCATTCTATTGTTTCTCTTTATTTCTTTGTCCTTGATCACTGAGAAGGCTTTCTTATCTCTCCTTGCTATTCTTTGG
>NW_011494570.1:4683-5116 GCF_000754665.1 Bison bison bison
CAGTCTCTCTCTTCCTCTCTTCCTGTCTTTCTCTACTTTTTCTCCCCTTCATTTTTCGCTACCCTTCTCTTTCCTTTGTTTCTTTCCCTTTACCCTCTTTCTCTCTTTTTCTTCCCTCCTCCCTCTCTTTCTCTCTGTATCTCTTTTTCTAACTTCCTTTCTTCCTTTCTCAATCTTGCTGCATTCCCTGATTCCTTCCTTCTCTGTTCCTCTCTCCTTTTCACTCTTTAGCTTTTTCTCTATCTTTAGATCTTTCTCTATTTTTTTTTTTTCTCTTTTTATTTATTTATTTTTTTTGCCTGGGTGAGGCCCCCCTGAGGGGGTTTTCTTCAAGGAGCAGGCTCTGTATATTGTGTATTTTTTAAAAGCTCCTTTGTTTAAAAGAAGTCTTTTTTATCTTTTTCAGCCTTATGCAATGCTCTGGGAGACTTTG
>NW_011494570.1:5216-5786 GCF_000754665.1 Bison bison bison
TTACCTGCTGAGCCACAAGGGAAACCCAAGAATACTGGAGTGGGTAGCCTATCCCTTCTCCCACAGTCCATGGGATCACAAAGTGTCAGACGTGACTGGGTGAATAACACTTGGTCTCTGTTAGGTCAATCAAGCAAGCGAGCGGTGTTTTTGCTGCCAAAGTTCTCTTTAAAGCTTTCGGTGTCCTGTGAATTTGATTGGGGTTCATGCCATTGGAAAAGCTACCCTCAAAAATCTTTTTTGAGGGAAGCATCATACCTTGGGCTTTCTGTGAAGCTTTGCCGGATGATGCCCTTAAAATTCTTAGGCTCTTAAGATCCTTAAAGGAATCTGAGGCACCACCTTAAGTCTTTCCAGGGTCTTAATGAAGGGTTTTACAGCCTACAGGTTCTACCTTTAGACCATGTTTTCCTGGCAGCACCCTAGGTTTGATCTTAGCCCAGAAGCCATTTCTGTCTTTTTGCATCATGTGACAATTGGACAGGTGGAGATGCTGTAAAGGGGATATGGTATTGAACCCAGTGAGTCCTGGTTCCTTTATATTTAATAGTGCTTTTTTTTTTTTTTTTT
>NW_011494570.1:5886-8397 GCF_000754665.1 Bison bison bison
CATTTAAACTAGTGATTTCATAAGAAACACGTTTTGTTCGAGTAGAGTTCCTTTACAATGCTGTGTTAGTTTCAAGTATATAGCAAAGTGACTGTTACACATACACATGTATATACACATATATTCTTTTTTTTTAATATTCTTTTCCACTATGGTTTATCATGGGATATTGAACAGAGTTCCCTGTGCTGTACCGTGGCTCTTTGTTCTTTATTTTTTTTATACATAATTGTGTGAATTTATTAATCCCCAGATTCCTAATTTATCCCTCCGCTTCTCTTTCCCCTTTAGTAACCATTAGGTTGGTTTTTTTTTTTCCTTATGAGTGTTTTTCTCTTTTGTAAGTAAGCTTATTTGTGTCACTTTTCAGGTTCCACATACAAGTAATACCGTATGATATTTGTCTTTCTATATCTCACTTCCGTTAGTGTGATGATCCCTAGGACCATCTGTCTTGCTGCAAATGGCATTATTTCATTGTTTTCTATGACTGTAGTATTACTGTGTGTGTGTGTGTGTCTCACATCTTCTTTATCCATTCCTCTGTGGTTGCATATTTAGGTTGCTTCCCTGTCTTGACTATTGTGACTAGGGCTGCAGTCAACAGCGGTGTGCGTGTATCTTTCTGGATTACAGTTTTGTTGGAATGTATGCCCATGAGTTGGAGAAGGCAATGGCACCCCACTGCAGTACTCTTGCCTGGAAAATCCCGTGGATGGAGGAGCCTGGTGGGCTGCAGTCCATGGGGTCGCAAAGAGTCAGACACGACTGAGCGACTTCACTTTCACTTTTCCTTTCATGCGTTGGAGAAGGCAATGGCACCCCACGGCAGTAGTCTCGCCTGGAAAATCCCATGGATGGAGGAGCCTGGTGGGCTGCTGTCTACTGAGTCGCACAGAGTCGGACACGACTGAAGCGACTTAGCATGCACGTGAGTGGGGTTGTGGTATGGTATGGTAGCTCTATTTTCATTTTTTAAAGAAACCTCCATGCTGTTTTCCATAGAGGTTGTGCCAGTTTCCTTTCTCACCTACAGTGTTGCAGGGCTCCTTTCTCTCCCTGCCTTCTCCAGCTGTTGCAATCTGTAGACTTTTTGATGATGGCCGTTCTGACCAGTGAAAGGTGATGCCTCACTGTCGTTTTGATGTCTGTTTCTCTAACAAGTAATACTGGGCGTGTTTTCCTTTGTCTGTGGGCCATCTGTATGTTTTCTTGGAGAAACGTCTGTATAGGTCTTCTGCTCATTTTTCGAATGAGTTGTTTGTTTTCTAAATATAGAGTTGTAGGAGCTGTTTTTATATTTTGGGAATTAAGCCTTTGTTAGCTGTATCATCTGCAAATATTTTCTCCCAGTCTAAGGTTGTCTTTTTCACAATCATCCTTTCTTGAAGGAAGAAATTACATCTTCACATCTATGCTGTCTTCTCTTATTGCTTATGTATGGATCAAGGGTCTGCCATATTTTAACTAGGAAGTAGTTTTTTTTTTTCTTTTCTTTTTTCGCTCAACCAACTGCAATCATTTTTGAAGGTCCTATTTTACACAGCTTCACAGACTAGAAGATGGCATCACTGACATGATGGACATGAGTTTGAGTAAACTCCAGGAGTTGGTGATGGACAGGGAAGCCTGGTGTGCTGCAGTCCGTGGGGGGCACGAACAGTCAGACACCACTGAGCGCCTGAACTGAACTGAACTGAATAGACTAAAAGAGCAAGTATCTTTGAAATCAGCATTTTTATAATTTTGTTCAGTTATACCATGTTTCCTCACATTTTTGTAGGACTCTTCAATGTCCAAACGGCCACACAAATGTCTTGATGGTATTACTCACTTCATGTCAGATGGATAGCATTGTTGTAACTGTTCAGTTGCTGAGTCATGTCTGACTCTTTGCCACCCCATGGATGTAGCCCACCAGGCTCCTCTGTCCATGGGGTCTCCCAGGCAGGAATAGTAGAGGAGGGTTGCATTTGCTTCTCCAGAGGATCTTCCTATCCCAGAGATCAAACCCTCATCTTCTGCATTGGCAGGCAGATTCTTTACCATTGAGCTACCACGGAAGCCCTACTGATAGCATTCAGTTCAGTTCAGTTCAGTGCAGTTGCTCAGTCATGTCCGACTCTTTGCGACCCCATGAATCGCAGCACGCCAGGCCTCCCTGTCCATCATCAACTCCCGGAGTTCACTGAGACTCACGTCCGTCGAGTCAGTGATGCCATCCAGCCATCTCATCCTCTGTCGTCCCCTTCTCCTCCTGCCCCCAATCCCTCCCAGCATTAGAGTCTTTTCCAATGAGTCAACTCTTAGCATGAGGAGGCCAAAGTACTGGAGTTTCAGCTTTCGAATCATTCCTTCCAAAGAAATCCCAGGGCTGATCTCCTTTAGGATGGACTGGTTGGATCTCCTTGCAGTCCAAGGGACTCTCAAGAGTCTTCTCCAACACCACAGTTCAAAAGCATCAATTCTTCGGCATTCAGCCTTCTTCACAGTCCAACTCTCACATCCATA
>NW_011494570.1:8497-8984 GCF_000754665.1 Bison bison bison
CCAATCTAACATTTTTGAACTTTTAACTACTGTGGGGGCTTGAGGGCAAATGAAACAAAATTTGACCCCTGAAATCTATCAGGGCAACTTGCCAATCATCACTACTTTGTAAAAGACTTGCAGTTGATCCTTATTGAGTGAAATTATTATATTTGCTACTTCTTTTCTAAAAAGTTCCACACTTCTTTTTTCCTCCTTTTATAATTAATTGTGCCACCAAGCGGGAATAAGATAAAACTATATTTCTTGGGGTCACTGGTAGATGGAACCAATAGGCCTTTTTGTCACAATCACCCTGTAGGTGTGTTTTATGGCAAGAATAATTTAATTTCATCTTTTGGTAATATTAATCCTAATTAACTGATCATTTAAAGTCTCATCTACTTTAACAAGAGCCAACTCTGTCTCATTAGTCAATTTAGAACTGGAATTAGGGTCGCTTTTTAAGCAATTAAACAAAGGCTTTAAATCTGCAGTAGTCAGTTTT
>NW_011494570.1:9084-16904 GCF_000754665.1 Bison bison bison
AGAGTCTTCTCCAACACCACAGTTCAAAAGCATCAATTCTTCGGCATTCAGCCTTCTTCACAGTCCAACTCTCACATCCATACATGACCACAGGAAAAACCACAGCCTTGACTAGACGGACCTTTGTTGGCAAAGTAATGTCTCTGCTTTTGAATATGCTATCTAGGTTGGTCATAACTTTTCTTCTAGGGAGTAAGCGTCTTTTAATTTCGTGGCTGCAGTCACCATCTGCAGTGATTTTGGAGCCCCCCAAAATAAAGTCTGACACTGTTTCCACTGTTTCCCCATCTATTTCCCATTAATCCATCATTAATAGATGAGCCAACCATGCGTGAGTTGAGTGACTCACGTGAGGTCTAGTTAATCCACCCACACCTCAGATCCCAGTGATTAGACAGTCTTTCCATCCTTTACAGGAATCTAGCTGCTTGAGAATAAGGAAAGCACTCTTCAGATGTATTTAAATAGCTATTAGGATCAGTTCAGTTCAGTCGCTCAGTCGTGTTTAACTCTTTTTGACCCCATGGACTCCAGCATACCAGGCCTCCCTGTCCATCACCAACTCCCCAAAATTGCTCAAAGTCATGTCCATCGAGTCAGTGATGCCCTCCAACCATCTCATTCTCTGTCGTCCCCTTCTCCTGCCTTCAATCTATTAGGATACTTTCACTGCTTATTTTTATTTATAACTTGATTGGCAAACCTCCTTTTGCTGGGGTTGAAATGGTTGATTTTAGCCAAACATTTCTGAAACATTTTCTTTCTCGTAGCAAGATGCACTCAGGATTGTATGTGCTTGCTTCTGCTCATGAGATCTTAATGTCAAACAGCCAGAGGCTTTCAGCAGATTAACATCTGTGACCTTGAATTCCTCCCATAATGGCTTACACTGTCCATTCTTCTAGGAGAGGCATTTTGAGCGTCTCGGGACACAGTTGTTTTCCCTTGCAAAACAGAATGTCATTTGCATTGTTCATGCAGTCCTTGCACTGGGGTATACCTTATAGCCTTAATATATTTTTTTAAAAAATGCACATTCTAAAGATTGATTCTGAGCATGACACTGTAAAGGTTGACGCTAAACCAGGGGCCACTCCAGAGTGCATGGTTGATGTCAGTGATTTCAGATAATGAGATTATTGTTTATGCCTTCCCACTCCAGAGTGGTCGCTGATCCCTGGGCGAGGCTGGCCCTGAGACGCAGGCAGTGGGGCTGTAAGAGTCGGGAAACACCCCTGTTAATGGACCGTCACAACACAAGAGAGAAATGTGAGGGAGATTGATGGATGTGCCCTTTGACGGGCTTTGTCTGGGTTAGATTCGTGGCTTGTTGACCTCTTCCCTCTCCAAATGGTCGACAGGATGAAGTTTCAATAGCAAAATCCCAAACGTGTCCTCCAGAATCCGAATTTGTCTGAGAACCTTCACTTCTGTCTGGGCTGGAAGATATACAACAATTGTCATCTTCCTTATGCAGTCAGTCGTATTTTATGAGTGTTCTCCACTTAGTTAATAGTCAAAGCCTAGATAATAGTCAAAGCTATAATTTTCCCAGTAATCATGTATGGATGTGAGAGCTGGTCCATGAAGAGGGCTGAGTGCTGAAGAATTGATTAACAGTGGTGCTGGAGAAGACTCTTGAGAGTTCTTTGGACTGCAAGGAGGTCAAACCAGTCCATCTTTGACTTCCTTTACCTGAATATTCATTGGAAGGACTGATATTGAAGGTGAAGCTCCAGTAGGCCACCTGATGCAAAGAGCTGACACATTGGACAAGACTGTGATGCTGGGAAAGACTGAGGGCAGGAGGAGAAGGGGGTGATAGAGGATGAGACGGTTGGATGGCATCACTGACTCAATGGATATGAGTTTGAGCAAACTCTGGGATACAGTGAAGGACAGAGCTGTTATGCTGCAGTCCATGGAGTTGCAAAGAGTTGGACACAACTTAGCAATTGAACAACAATTTTGTGGGAAAGTCCTAATCTTGGCATGACATTTTAAATTTGTGTAGATATTGCCTGATTTCTTTCCACAGAGTCTGTACTGATTCCCCTTTCCACTATGGGACTATCTGTTGATACCTCTCTTGCCAGATTTATGTGTTCAAGTCCCTTGACCAGAAAGAGAAATGACTGAATTCATATCCTGAATTGATTCCTCTGCGATCTTCTTTGTAAATGGGCTTCCCCGGTGGCTCAGATGGTAAAGAATCTGTCTTCAATGCAGGAGACCTGGGTTCGATCCCTGGGTCAGGAAGATCCCCTGGAGAAGGAAATGGCACCCCCCTCCGGTATTCTTGCCGGGAGAATCCCGTGGACAGAGGAGCCTCGCGAGCTACAGTCTATGGGGTCGCAAAGAGCAGGACACGCCTGAGCGACTAACACTTCCACACTTTGAGAATGTTCGCTTGACCCATTCTCAGGCATATTTGAGATGCACTGCATATACTGTGTGTGATCCCCTCCCCGCCCGAGATGTTAATCTCCAGGATGGTGACCTACTCTTGGTGGTTTGTGTAAGACTTTTCCATCTCTAGGCTTCCCTCGTAGCTCAGATGGTAAAGAATCTGCCTGTAGTGCAGGAGATCCGGGTTCAATCTCTGGGTTGGGAAGATCCCCATGGAGAAGGAAATGGCAACCCACTCCTGTATTCTTGCCTGGAGAAATCCCATGGACAGAGGAGCTTGGGGGGCTGCAGTCCACGGAGACGCACAGAGTCGGGCACAAATGAGCGGCTAATGCTTCCCTTCTGTAGCACCGGGAGCCCCTGACTCAGGAAACACCTCCGTCGCAAACAAAGCCTGGCATGTGCTTGCTCTTATTTTAGGGCTGGTGGAAACAGCCGTGGTTCCTACAGCTTTGAGATAAAGGTGTCTGGGATTCGGCAGTGATTTTTAAGTCTCTTCACTGAGAAGATGTTCTACTTCATTCCTGGTACTTTGGGATCGAATGTTGGTGTATATGTGTGTAGTCAGTCGTGCCTGACTCTTTGCGACCCCCATGCACTATAGCCCTCCAGGCTCCTCTGTCCATGGGATTCTCCAGGCAAGAACGTTGGAGTGGGTTGCCCGTTCCTCCTTTGGGGAATCTTCCTGACCCAGGGATGTTCCCGACCCTGCATCTACTGCGTCTCTTGCATTGGCAGGTGGATTCTTTACCCCTGCCCTACCTGGTAAGCCCCCAAAGCATGCCTTACCCAGATGGGATTGTTCTAGAGAGGGACGTTCTATCGGAGTATTGTGTATCATGTTCTAGCTACTTATGATGTACGGGGAAGCTTTTCATTTCAAAAAGTTTCTCCCGATCAAGAGATAAAGAGAAAGGAATAAGGAGAGAGGGAAGAAAGGCTGGAAGAAGGGAGGAAGGGATGGAAGTGTAGAAATAAGCAAGGCTTGCAGGATGGAGAAAAGGGATAACGATGCTGACCTTAGCTAGCTGTCAAAACTAGTTCTCATATGCTCTTCCTCTATGAGCCAGTAACTTTTTTTTTTTTACCCCCAGAGAGAATTGGACTATCTCTTACTCTGTAACACAGATCCACGAGACAATAGGTTTCAGGAAAAGGGATTTCATGGTATTAAACAGTTGGCAGGAATAGAGCTCCATGTTGTAATGATGGGTCCTAATCTTAAATAGGAGGATGAGAAGAATAAATAGCATTAAAAGGGTAATTCCATTTTTTGTGCGTCTGCATGAAACCCATCCCGTACCGATTACTGATTTTCCACAGTGCCTAAGGTCTTGAGGCAGCTGCTGCTGCTGTTGCTGCTAAGTCACTTCAGTTATGTCCGACTCTGTGCGATTCCATAGATGGCTGCCTACCAGGCTCCCCCGTCCCTGGGATTCTCCAGGCAAGAGTACTGGAGTGGGTTGCCATTTCCTTCTCCAATGCATGAAAGTGGAAAGTGAAAGGGAAGTCGCTCAGTTGTGTCCGACTGAGAGCGACCCCATAGACGCCAGCCTAACAGGCTCCCCTGTCCCTGGGATTCTCCAGGCAAGAGTACTGCTGTGGGTTGCCATTGCCTTCTCCGCTTGAGGCAGCTACTCGGCCGTTAACAGAATCTGTTTTCATATCCTGTAAAGGAAGGGCCCTTTTTTAGAAACCAGGTTTTTGCATTCATGTATGAAAGTGTATTGGAGGAGGAAATGGCAACCCACTCCAGGATTCTTGCCTGGAGAATCGCATGGTCAGAGGAGCCTGGTGGGCTGCAGTCCTTGGGGTTGCAAAGAGTCGGACATGACTGACACGACTTAGCAGAGCATGAAAATGTGTGTTCATTTTGTGAGGGTTCTGTTTTCTGGGACCTAAGACAGGTGACTTAAGAAGGGGTCTTACAGTATGTCGAGTCATTGACTTGCATACTTTAAAAATAGATGTATTTATCTGGCTGTGTTGAGTCTTGATTGCAGCAAGTGGAATCTTTGTTGCCACATGTCAGCTTCTCTCTATTTGTAAAAGGAGGCCTTAGCTACCCCATGGTATGTGGGTTCTTGGTTTGCCAATCAGGTAATGAACCTGCTTCCCCTGCTTTGGAAAACAGATTCCTAATCTCTGGACCACCAGGGAAGTCCCTCTTTCTTGACTTCATGTAAATAGAAGGTCTCCAGGAAGTAGACACTTTGAACCTGCAGTGTTTGGGGCAAATCATTGATCTCAGTTCTTTTCAGTTTAGTCTCTCAGTCGTGTTCGACTCTGCAATCCCATGGATCGCAGCACGCCAGGCCTCCCTGTCCATCACTGACTCCAGGAGCTCGCTCAAACTCATGTCCATCATGTCGGTGATGCCATCCAACCATCTCAGCCTCTGTCGTCCCCTTCTCCTCCCGCCTTCAATCTTTCCCAGCATCAGGGTCTCTTCCTATGAGTCAGTTTTTGACATCAGGTGACCAAAGGATTGGAGTTTCAGCATCAGTCCTTGCAACAAGGTATTACAGTTCTTGCAGTTAAATGGAGGTAAAAAGGTCTAGCTTTCGGTTACTTGTGGGAATAAATGATCTGTTTTTCTATATAGCCAACTGCCACGATAGCAAATTGTTTCTGTGGATGTCTTAAATTACCGCCCTCCATTTCAGCATCCTCTCTTTATGTATTTCTCCTTTCTGCCAGCCTTCCATTCTCCCTTTTTGCTTTGCTTCTCTCCATCTCTTCCCTATAATACTGGGTTTCTCAACCTTGCTTCTACTGATGCTTCAGCCTGGAGATTTCTATTTTTTTGCTGTGTGTGTGTGCGCCTGTGCGTGCGTACGTGTGACCCTTCTTCTCTCTCTTAAGAAAGGTAGCAGCCACCCTTTCTGCTACCCGCTGGATCCCCGCAGCACTCTGCATCAATGTATGAAAACCAATAATGTTTCCACACATAGTAATATGTCCTCTCTGGGGCAAAAATCACAGGGCCCCTTTCTCTAAAATGGTCCACCTGTTCTGAGAATCCTGCTTTGTCTCTTTCACTCGCTGAACGTGCTGTGCACTCAGTTGAAGGGTGCAGTTTTATAAGATGATGGTGTTCTTATCAAGTACCCTTGGATTGAATCTCATTTCCACTCTTGATGGGGAAAAGGCAAATGATACTGCTGTTTTTATAGCTTCTCACACAGAACCATAAAGTTGGAGTTTTATGGGAATAAGCACGAGCCTAAATCTCAATATCAACTACTTTTACATGTCTGAAAAAGAGGTTGTACTAGGAGAAAAAGCAAGGAAAAGGGTAAATAGAAAGATAAAGATATGGCATTGTAATTAACTTGCTTGTTTTCCGTGTCAGATTCGCGGTACTCACTTTATTCCACGTTATTTCTGGTAGGTTCTCGGGACTCTTGAAGACAAAAAGAAACTTCTAAGTCTTTATTTATTTGGCTGCCTCAGGTCTCATTTGCAGCTCAAAGGATCTTCATTGCATCACGGGAGCTCTCTAGTTGTGGCTTACAGGGTCACGTGGGATCTTAGTTCTCTGCCCAAGGACTGAACTCGCTTCCCCTGCATTGCAAAGTGGATTCTTAACCACTGCAGCTCCAGGCGAGTCCCAGATGAAAATAGTTTTAATTAGCTTTTCTCTAAATATATTCATAGTGGATTATAGAATCTATATTTCTAGTGGACCCTACGTGCCTCTCTATCTACCCACCTGGTTATCTATTGAGTTATATCTTGACAGTGAAATAACAAGTATATTACTATGTATAGTTATTTTTGTTAAAGAGAATAGTAATAGTTGAGCATGCAACATTGGAGGGATCAAAAGATTTGTGTGGATTTTTCTGTAACATCTGAGGAAAAACCTGAATGAACTTTATGGCCAACCTCATAATTAAGCAGGTAGCAGTTAAGAGAAAATGATAAAACACAGTACATGAACTTTGTGTTTTTGCTTGTCTAAATTTTACTGGAGTACTACTGTATTTTTTAGGATTCAACAAAGACAGCTAAATGCCAGCTTTGACGCCGTCAGGAAAGAATTAGGATAAAGGAGACAGAATGGATTTTTCATGGAGATGTGAGTGATCCAGTGACTGGTCAGATGATAAAGCTAAGTGTCCACCCCCTCCATCACTAATACCCCTTGATGTGTCCGTGGCGTTGCCATGGGTTACATCATCGTCCCGGACGACACGGACCCCGATGCCATGTGAAAGCATCATTGTCATTCAGGGAACATTTAAAGAAGGAGCTGTTCCCTCCACTTTATTCTTAAAGGAAATAGTTTACTTACTTCCTAGCTATATAAGAAAAATATTAAATTTTTTTTAATATGGTCCATTTTAAAGTCTTTATGGAAGTTGTTACAATACTGCTTCTGTTCTGTGTTTTGGTATTTTGACCTCAAGGCATGGGGGATCTTACTGACCTGACCGGGGGTCAAATCTACACCCCCTGCTATGGAAGGCAAAGTCTTAACCACTGGACCGCCAAGGAAATCCCTTAAACAAAGCATTTTGATGGCAAAGCATAACCAAAGGATGGTTTACTAATTTTGTTTTTCTTTGATCTCACGTCTAATTCCTATGATAAAGTCAAGGCAACAGACATGCGTGCGTTGCTTTCTAGGTACCAGGATGGGGTAGGGCAGAGAGTTTGATGATCAGACAGATTGAGACAATTGTCAGGCTGAGATCCTGGTGTGAACACACTCCCTGATGGCACAGCGGATGAAGAACCACGTGTGATGCAGGAGACACAGGAGATGGGAGTTCGATCCCTGGGTCAGGAAGGTCCCCTGGAGAAGGAAATGGCACTGCAGTACTCCACTCCAGTACTCTTGCCTGGAATATCCGATGGGTGGAGGAGCCTGGCGGGCTACAGTCCATAGGGTCGTAAAGAGTCAGACAAGACTGAGCGACTAACACCTGTGCTTTTATTTTTGCATACCCTGTGTGGTGAACCTGTGTTAACAGACTTGTGGGGAGAAACAGAAAGCTCCACGTGATCTTTTCATATTTGGTGCCTAAAGGGTGTTTTCTTGAAGGCAGTGAAGAAAGAGTTCAGTGGACAAAACGGAGGGCAAGCAGACACACGGGGCGTGGTACCTGTGATGGCCTTGGGCAAACCAGGGTGGTACACCGTTCTCGATGGGGGCAGGGCGGTGGGTCCTGAATGCACAAAGTAGATTTGGGCAAGACAGCGTCTTTCCTGTCATGTCATATAAGGTGTTGATAGTCGGAAATGAAGAAGTGAAGGGAGTTGAGGCATTTTATTTTTGTATATTTTTATTTTCTTATTTAATCTGACTGCTGGTTCTCAATTGTGGCTCACAGGATCTTTAGTTGTGAAATGCGAACTCTTAATTGTGGCAGGCAAATTCTTAGTCTTTTTTTTTTTTTTTT
>NW_011494570.1:17004-20555 GCF_000754665.1 Bison bison bison
TTTTTTTGGTGGTGACATGGGCTCCAAAATCACTGCAGATGGTGATTGTGGCCATGAAATTAAAAGACTCTTACTCCTTGGAAGGAAAGTTATGACCAACCTAGACATCATATTAAAAAGCAGAGACATTACTTTGCCAACAAAGGTCCATCTCATCAAGGCTATGGATAATTTTCCTGTAGTCATGTACGGATGTGAGACTTGAATGGATGCTTTTGAACTGTGGTGTTGGAGAAGACTCTTGAGAGTCCCTTGGCCTGCAAGGAGATCCACCCAGTCCATCCTAAAGGAGATCAGTCCTGGGTGTTCATTGGAAGGACTGATGTTGAAGCTGAAACTCCAATACTTTGAGCACCTGATGTGAAGACCCTGATGCTTGGCAAAATTGAGGGCAGGAGGAGAAGGGGACAACAGAGGATGAGATTGTTGGGTCATATCACCGACTCAATGGACATGAGTATTGGTAAACTCCAGAGTTGGTGATGGACAGGGAGGCCTGGTGTGCTGCAGTCCATGGGGTCGCTAAGAGTCGGGCATGACTGAACGACTTCACTTTCACTTCACTTTCATTGACCTTAAGGAAAAGTTGATCAAATAATTGAGAGATACTTCTTAATATTTATTTTTAGGTCATTAAGTCGTCTGTCACAACAGATTTTAAAGTTAAATTATTTTTCTTTCATTGTTACATGTACCCAGACGTTGATGACTGTAAGTAACCTTTTTCTTCATTGTATGGTGTGAATTCTACTTCCTGACATTTATGTAGAGATGCTTTTATTAATTTAGAATAATGATCTATATGAATATGGCATTATATATATGTGCCTGTATCTGTGTGTGTGTGAAGGCTGTCAAAAAGTTCCTTTTGGTTTTTCCATAGCATCTGGCAGGAAAATCCAGATGAACTTTTTTGGCCAACTCTATCTACACACACATGCACATATATATTTTATATTATATTATTATAGTATATTTTATATTATCATCAGACATGTTCAAAATTCAGCAGTGTTTACTGCTACTTTGGTGAAAAAGCTTCATGTAAAATAGTATATTAGGTGAGTAGATGGAGAAAGTAGAAGTTGATTATTTTTCCTTTCTGGTTTTAACCACTGAGGGTCGTTGATGACAGCAGTGCACAAGCCCTCTTCAGTCGTCTGACGATGTAGAGTAAGTCTCTAGTTCCAGTAGCTATGAGGGCATTTGCCTGGCCCAGACTACACAACCGCATATTAGGAGCTGACTTCCTTTTTATCGAGGATCCAGGCATGTAGCATCATGCCGCGCCATCCCTGAATAAAAGCAGAGAAAAGCAAGCTCCCACACACGGGGACAGATGTGTGACTGTCACCCACCCAGCGTGGACAACCACACGTATGTGAATGGCTCTGGTTTCAGGCATCTTGACGCTCTTATGGGAAGCTCTGGTCACGGACCGTGAAAAACGGCTTCTGCACCGGCCCCGGGTAGAAAGTGAAGGCGGCTGCATTTTCTCTCAGCATTTGCTGCTCTTGCTAAAAAGATCACACGTGCAATTTAAAACGCTCCATGCGTGGAGCTTGAGAAATGCCACCTAGATAATGAAACTGCTTCCGTCGGCATTTTGGGCCAGCTTCCAAAGGGGATTGTTTTTTCCCCTTTCCCTTCTCATGGATTTGCAAATTTGGGCTTCTGTAAAAAAAAAAAAAAAATGCCTGCTCCCCTGTGAATCATGGGCAGAGAAATGTACTGGGAAGATATGGGAATTGTGTGTAGATAAACAGAGTAAATGGAGAATGAAAGTGATTAACGGCAAAAATAAAGAAGAGAGGAGCAACTTGCAAAGGATGCTTTCAAAACTATTAGGAAGCTCATAGTTGAGGAAGTTGAATGTCTGAAACTCCCATCAACAGAAATGCCCAAACCCATTCATGTTTAGAGATAGGCTGATGAATTTTATAATAGTTTACTTCACTTTATTTGAAAGTGAAAGTCACTCAGTCATGTCCGACTCTTTGCGACTCCATGGACTGTCCATGGAATTCTCCAGGCCAGAATACTCGAGGAGGTAGCCTTTCCCTTCTCTAGAGGCTCTTCCCAACCCAGGTATCGAACCCTGGTCTCCCGCATTGCAGGCGGATTCTTTACCAGGTGAGCTACCAGGGAAGTCCACAGACAGGCAAATATATATCATTTTCCTTTACACTATTATACTCTGGCCTAGCTTAATGAGAAAGCTAAATACATTTATCTGTGGGCGTGGTCAAATGAGCATTCTCACACTTTGCTGAAATGATGGAGAATTTTGAAAGAAATTAGGTGTTATATATAAAAATGTAATAGGATAACTGCTTCTCTCTGCAGCAGTACTCTGAGAATCTTTTCTATATGAAAGTGAAAGTCACTCAGTCGTGTCCGACTCTTTGCGACACCATGAGCTACACAGTCCACTGAAATTCTCCAGGCTAGAATACTGGACTGGGTACCCTTTCCCTTCTCCAGGGGATCTTCCCAACCCAGGGATCGAACCCAGGTCTCACGCATCATGGGCAGATTCTTTACCAGCTGAGCCACAAGGGAAGCCTTTCCTCTATAATTAAGTGCAACAATTAACTGTCTTAGTTCCTTGGAGCTGCTGTAACAAAAATGCCTCTGATTGGCGGTGGGTTGGGTGGGATGGGGTTTAAACAGGAGACGTTTATTTGTTACACTTCTGGAGGCAGGACGTCCAGGATCAAGGTGTCAACAGACATGATATCTGGTGAGAACCTGATTCCTGGTTCGCAGATACCATCTTTTCACCGGGTCCTCACATGGTGAAGAGGGTGGGAGAGTTCTCTGGTTTGAGTGGAGGTGGTTCCTTTTCTAAGGACACTGATACGTCTGCGTCTCCCATTTCCGCTCGTGTTCCCTCCACTTTCTGCCGGGTACCCTGCGTTCTCCTCCCCTGGAGTACAGGGCTCACAGGCCCCTGAGTACAGTCTGCTCTCGCATCCGCCCCCGAGCCTTCCTTCTAATGAGCTGTATACTCAGATGGCCTCCGCCGCATCCTCCATCTGGGAAAATACCAGGCACTTATTACATCCAGTAAAAAGTTTTTTATTTCCCCCACCCCCTCTTTTTTTTCTTTAAAGACAGCGGAAGGGAAAGGGAGGATAGACTCTATTTGAGAGAGTGTGTGTTGCAGGTATCATTGTGGGTTTTCAAATATTTCTCTGTGTATTTGGCTGCATTGGGTTTTACTTGCATCACACAGGATCTTCCATCTTCGTTGCAGCTTGTGGGGTCTTCAGTTCAGTTCAGTTCAGTTGCTTAGTCGTGCCGACTCTTTGCGACCCCATGAACCGCAGCATGCCAGGCCTCCCTGTCTGTCACCAAATCCCAGAGCCTACCTAAACTCATGTCCATTGAGTCATGATGCCATCCAACCATCTCATCCTCTGTCATCCCCTTCTCCTCCTGCCTTCAATCTTTCCCAGCATCAGGGTCTTTTCCAATGAGTCAGCTCTTCACATAAGGTGGCCAAAGTATTGGAGCTTCAGCTTCAACATCAGTCCTTCCAATGAATA
>NW_011494570.1:20655-29841 GCF_000754665.1 Bison bison bison
CTTCCAATGAATATTCAGGACTGATTTCCTTTAGGATGGACTGGTTGGATCTCCTTGCTGTCCAAGGGACTCTCAAGAGTCTTCTCCAACACCACAGTTCAAAAGCATCAATTCTTTGGCATTTAGCTTTCTTTGTAGTCCAACTTTCACATCCATACATGACCACTGGAAAAGGGGTCTTCGGTTGCAGCATGGTCAACTTTGAGTAGGGTCTTGTTCACTGTAGGTCCCGGACCAAGGATCCAACTTGGGCCCTCTGCATTGGAAACAAAAAGTCAGCCAGTGGATGACCAGGGAAGTCCTCTATCATTGTATTTCTCATGCTTAATGTCATTTTTTTTTTCCCAAATGGTTCTTCTCTCTCTCTCTTTAGTCGCTAAGTCATGTCTGACTCTTGCGACTCCATGGACTGTAGCCTGCTATGCTTCTCTGTCCGTGGGATTGTCCAGGTAAAAATACTGGAGTGGGGAGCCATTTCCTTCTCCAGGGGATCTTTCTGCCTCAGTCATAGAACCCTGGTCTCCTGCACTGCAGGCAGATTCTTTACCAACTGAGCTACAAGGGAAACAAATATTTCCTAGCAAATAATTTTTGGATTGACAAATGCATGTGAGAGATGATTTCTTTTCTTTTTTTTTAACCAAATTACAGGCTATCCGCCAGTGAGTTCGGCTTAAAACAAAGAGGGTAGGCTTACTTTATTTTTGAAAATCATTGAGTGAATTATTTAAAATGTGCATTTGTCTAAAGTGTTGATAACTTAAGAGGTGGAGATATGAATCATTGCAGCCTTTATGCATCAGAGCAGAGGTAAAGAAAGATGTGGGGGCGGGGGTTCTCTTGGATTTCCTTTTCAATCTTCGATATGTGTAATTCCGGTGGTCACAACTCTATTTTGGCATCATCATTGCAGTGTTGCAAAATGAGATCATGTATTTCTTCATTTATCTTGCCTCAGCTTGCATTTTGACTCCTCAGTTCAGTTGAGTCCAGTTGCTCAGTCATGTCTGACTCTTTGCGACCCCGTGGACTGCAGCATGCCAGGCCTCCCTGTCCATCACCAGCTCCCAGAGTTTGACTCCTCATGGGTTTACTGTTCCAGGTGTTTGGTTTCTGGACATGGGCAGGGGGTGGAGTGAATGATGCAAGGAGAATATTTGCTCTAGACAGATGCTGTCATGCCTTCTGGGCTCCCTGTGTCTTTGTCTGCCCTGACCTTGTGTTTTCTCTTGAGTGGTTTGCCTCTGGGATGTCTCCCAGCCTCCTGCCCTAGGGAAGGAAATTTTTTTCCTTTTGTCGGGGGCCGCATTGTCCAGCTGACTGGGAAGACATGCCTTTTCACCCCCTTGCTTGCGCTTTATGAATCGGAGTAATTCTTGAACCTTCCAAGGGAATGATATCAGGGGCCCTTCGCATTTGAAGGTAGCAATCATTAGTGACCCATCTACGGCAGGGTAGACCAGTTGTCTCATTCGCTGCTTTCCACTTCTCCAGTAGTTCAGTTGGTAAAGAGTCCATCTGCAATGCAGGCTGTCCCAGTTTGACCCCTGGGTCGGGAAGATCTCCTGGAGAAGGGAGAGGCTACCCACTCCAGTTTTCTTGGGCTTCCCTGATGGCCCAGCTGGTAAAGAATCCCAGTGCAATGCGGGAGACCTGGGTTTGATCCCTGGGTTTGGAAAATCCCCTGGAGAAGGGATAGGCTACCCACTCCAGTATTCTGGCCTGGAGAATTCCATGGACTGTATGGTCCGTGGGGTCGCAAAGAGTCGGACGCGACTGAGCCAGTTTCACTTTCACTGTGAGGCAGACAGGCTGTTGTTTGTTGCTTTCGAATTGACCTTTTTGCTACTTGGCTCATTTTATATTTAGTTTTGGTTGGTAAAGAAAGAGATTAATGAAAACCCGATAACCACACTGGTTAAGTAGCATTGTACATATAATAGTTTAAAAGCTTTTACCCCAACAGTCTAAGCACAGAGCGTTTTTACCATATTAATTGGTAACAATGTTTTTATTTTATGAAAAATGTTTATAAGATGGCGTTAAAAAAAAAAGGAAAACAAGCTGAATGTTTTCATTAGACTCAACAGACACCGAATTGCATTTCAGTGAAGGCAATCAGAACAAGTATAACCTACCAGAAAGGAAAATAAGAGCAGACAAGGTACACTCTGCTTGTGAAAGTCTGCATGTAGCCATTAGGCACAGAGAATTTGTTACCTTCACAGCCTTCTGTTATCTCATACCATAACATCAGATGACTTTCTGCTTTGGTGGTGCCTCTTACATGTATTTTTTTTGGAACTGCCTTTTCTCAGCCTTCTTTTCTTTCTTTCTTTTTTTTTTTTTTTAAATTGAAGTGTAATTGATTTATAATGTTTTGTTAGTTTCAGATGTACAGCGAAGTAATTCAGTTATGCTTACATATGTTATCTATGTTTTTTCCAAATTCTCTTCCCTTACAGGTTAATATAAAAGACTGAGTAGAATGACCTCTGCTTTACAGTAGGTCCTTGCTGGTTATCTATTTTATATATAGTAGTGTGTATATTTGGAGAAGGCAACGGCAACCCACTCCAGTATGCTTGCTTGGAAAATCCCATGGGCGGAGGAGCCTGGTGGGCTGCAGTCCATGGGGTCGCTAAGGGTCGGACGCGACTGACCGACTTCATTTTCACTTTTCACTTTCATGCATTGGAGAAGGAAATGGCAACCCACTCCAGTGTTCTTGCCTGGAGAATCCCAGGGATGGGGGAGCCTGGTGGGCTGCCGTCTATGGGGTCGCACAGAGTCGGACACGACTGAAGCGACTTAGCAGCAGCAGCAGCAGCAACAGCAGTGTGTATATTTTAATCCCAAACTCCTAATTTATACCCCACCATTCCGTTTGGTGACCATAAGTTTTGTTTTTCATGTCTGAGACTCTATTTCTGTTTTGCATATTAGCTCATTTGTATAATGTTTTGGATTCCACATGTAAGTGATACCACGTGACGTTAATTTTTCTCCTGTGTGACTCATTTCACGGAGTATGGTAATCTCTAGGTAATCTCTAGGTCATGTTACTGCAAAATGTTTTTTTACGGCTGAGTTCTGTTCCACTGTACATATGTAAAAAGCATCTCATTATCCGTTCTTCTCTTGATGGGCATGTAGGTTGTCTTTGCTGTTGTCGTAAATAGTGCAGCTGTGAACGTCGGGGTGAATGTATCTTTTCCAGTTATAGCTTTCTCTGGACGTCTGCCCAGGAGTGGGACTGCTGGATCATGGGTTAGCTCTGTTTTTCGTTTTTTTTAAGGAACCTCCATACTCCTAGTCCCTGGTGGCTCAGAGGTTAAAGCGTCTGCCTGGAATGCGGGAGGCCCAGGTTCGATCCCTGGGTCGGGAAGATCCCCTGGAGAAGGAAAATGGCAATCCACTCCAGTACTCTTGCCTGGAGAATCCCATGGAGGGAGGAGCCCGGTAGGCTACAGTCCATGGGGTCGCAAAGAGTCAGACATGACTGAGCGACTTCACTTCACTTCCATACTGTTATCCACAGAACCTGTAGCAGCTTACGTTCCTGCCAAGTGTAGGAGGCTTCTTAGGAAGTGATAACCTTAAAAGTGATGTAGGTCTCTGTGTTGCTGACCGTGGACTGTGGTTTCCAGGCAACCCATATAGATCCGGTAGTCTTAACCTAATTATAAACATGTGGATCTTATCTGTAGACAAATGAGTAGTCAGTAGACAGGGAGAGAAGGATTAATGACAAGTCTCAGGTTTGAAATGCTGGCCCGAGATCTTCCCATCTTTCCATCTATTGCACAATCACTTTTCTCTGTCTGTGAAATTTGAAACGTCCAAACAATTGCTTATCAGATCCTGACTGTTACATTAAATACTATAATCTTGTCTCAGCCAGGTCACTTCGTTTTCTAAAGAAAGGTACATGGTTGTTATTTTCCTGGGAAAAGCGTCCAGGCTAAATACATTCCTCCCAAATAATAGAAAGCCTGCTTTCCGTATTTATGGCCCGAATGGCTGTCAGTAAACAGGCCAGTCCCTTGAGGATATGTTTAGACTGGAAAAGAAAGATGCTCCGTTTTATTTATTTTTATCGAAGCATAGTTGATTTACCCTGGTAGTTTGAGGTGTACAACGTAGCAATTTGGTATCATTTATATATTATACACCCTGCAGAGTTTTCACAGTGTTAGTGACTGGATTCCCTGTGCTGTGTGTTACAATTCCGTGACTGTTTTACATCTGATTTTCTGCCTCTTAGTCTGAATTTCAAATTTCCAGTTAGTTCTAGAAATCTGACTCCATGAACCTTTCATATATATCACCTTTTTCTGTTGAGATGAAGATAATTTTGCATCGTTGGATCTAGATACTCTCAGCTAAGCCCAACGGATCTTGGGGAAACTCCTCCCCGCCAACCTTTATGGCACTTGAGTGACTACATGAGAATGTATTTTCCATGGAAAGGTATAACTCCTTGGAGAAGGCTGTGACCCAGAAAAGAAGAAGCATCTCTGACTTAGATTCTGAATGTCAGGACCACTCACTTGAAACCAAAGCATCTCTTCTTAGCAGCTATGAGAGGGAACCATATGGAGCTGACATTTGCTTGGACCTAAAAATGTCAAATACCATCACGTTCCCAGGGCTCATACTATATTTTTCCTACATTTGCATTCTCTCCCTTCTTAAATAGTCGTTTCCTTCAGAAGACAGGGGGATTTCTGTGCCTTACTCAACTCGTGGTAAAGATGGTGACTTGAAAGGGTACGTGTGAGCAAGGTGGATCTTGTCTAAAGTGTCATCTTTACAGTCCAGGGTGAGTTCATGCTACTGTCTGGAAGGCTGGAGTAATAAGACCTCTTTGGGTTTTGGTAAGCATTCCTTGAAACAATGAATTTTACAATAAAGAGAATTTCCGTCTCCCCTGGTGTGACTAATATGACATAGACAATGATGTCAGAGGTCTCCTTGCTATTTTTTTTTTTTATTATAGTTGCTTTACAATGTTGTATTTTTCCCTGGTGGCTCAGAGGTTAAAGCGTCCGCCTGCAGTGCAGGAGACCTGGGTTTGATCCCTGGGTCGGGAAGATCAAGACCCTGGAGGAGGAAATGGGAACCCACTCCAGTATTCTTGCCTGGACAATCCCATGGACGGAGGAGCCTGGTGGGCTACAGTCCACGCCGTCGCAACGAGTCGGACACGACTGAGTGACTTCACTTCACTTACAATGTTGTATTAGTTTCTGCTTACAGCAAAGGGAGTCAGCTGTACGTGTGGCTATATCCCCTCTTTCTGTGGCTTTCTCTCCCGTTTTAGCCACCCACAGGTTCTCACTGTGGAACCCAGTAGGCTCTCACTAGTTATCTTTTTTTTTTTTATTTTATTTTATTTTTAAACTTTACAATATTGTATTAGTTTTGCCAAATATCAAAATGAATCTGCCACAGGTATACCTGTGTTCCCCATCCTGAACCCTCCTCCCTGCTCCCTCCCCATACCCTCCATCTGGGTCGTCCCAGTGCACCAGCCCCAAGCATCCAGTATCCTGCATCGATCTTATACATATTATCAGTAGTATGTAGGTCAACCTGAATCTCCCTATTTATCCGTCTCCCTTTCCCCTCTTTGTGACCACACGTTTGTTCTCTACATTCGTGTCTCTGTTTCTGCTTTGCAAACAAGATTATGTACACAGTTTTTTCTAGATTCCGCTCACATGCCTTAATGTAAGATAATTTGTTTTTCTCTGACTTCCTTCACTCTGTGTGACACTCTCTAGGTCCTCCCACATCTCTGCAAACGGCATCCTTAATATTGTAGACACATAAATGCAACTCACGTTGACTCTTCGCTACAGGTCAGGTACAATTCAGTGTGTTACGACACTGATTCCCTGCAAAACAGGTGTTTATTTCGTTGCTGTATATGTCTAAGCCTGAAGACAGAGGCATCAGTTTTGTTTTTCTCTTTTAATTAAAATTTTAAACCTTTATTTATTTTGGTAAGTTAATTTATTTATTTTAATGGGAGGCTAATTACTTTGCAATATTGTAGTGGTTTTTGCCATACCTTCACATGAATCAGCCACGGGTGTATGTGTGTCCCCCATCCTGAACTTTATTTATTTTTAACTGACGGATGATTGCCTTACAGTGCTGTGTTCATTTCTACCAAACATCAACACGAATCGGCCACAGATTGACCCCTGTCCCCTCCCACCTGAACCTCCTTCCCACCTCCCGCCCACTCTCGTTTGTTATGGACTCCCAGGTTGAGTTCCCTGAGTCATACAGCAAATGCCCATTGGCTGTGCACTTTAAACTCCCTGAGTCATTCCCGTTGGCTCTCTGTTTTAAAGATGGCAATGTACGGTTCCATGTTCCTCTCTCCATACCTCCATACCCTCTCCTTTCCCAGCTCCCAGCCATGTCCATCTGTCTCTTCTCTATGTCTGCATTGCCACTGCTGTGACAGAGTTTATCTTTAGCTACAACGGCTTCCATGTTCTCATGGGGGAAGATGAACCTGATCCATTAGACTCAGGAGTATAAAGCAGTACAGGTGGTCATAAGGGACTCTTGTGATTATTAAGGCAGGATGGAGGTTGTCAGGACTTGAGGTTGGAGTTAGATTAAATCAGGAGATTTTGGGTGGGCACCATTGCTAGCTGGCATTTGATCTGGGACTTCCCTCGTGGTCCACTATCTTAAGATGCTGCATCCCCAGGTTCAATACCTGGTCAGGGAACCAGATGCCACATGCTGAAACGAAAGGTCAGACGTGCTCTGGCTAACACTTGGCTGCTACTGTTGTTCAGTCGCTCAGCTCAGTTGTGTCCAACTCTTTGCAGCCTCATGGACTGCAGCACGCCAGGCTTCCCTGTCCTTCACCGTCTCCCAGAGTTTGCTCGAACTCTTGTCCATCAAGTCGGTGATGCCATCTAACCATCTCATCCTCTGTAGCCCCCTTCTCCTCCTGCCTTCAATCTTTCCCAGCTTCAGGGTCTTTTCCAATGAGTCAGTTCTTCGCATCAGGTGGCCAAAGTATTGGAGCTTCAGCATCAGTCCTTCCAATGACAATTCATGGTTGATCTCCTTTAGGATAGACTGGTTGGATCTCCTTGCAGTCCAAGGGACTCTAAAGGATCTTCTCCAGCACCATAATTGGAAAGCAAGCATCCATTCTCCAGCACTCAGTGTTTTTTAGGGTCCAACTCTCACATCCACACATGACGACTGGAAAAATCATGGTTAAACCATAAAATCAAGTAGACAACAAAAAGCAACCTGATGTGACTTTTCGTAGCAGGGTCAGGAGATGATGTTATTCATTGACTGCAGTTTATAGATATGGAAATGGAAAATTAGGGCTACGAGAGAACTTAGCAGTCTTCAGATAAGGACTAGGGTAAAAGCCTTTATTGCTAAACTCTCTAGCAGCTGTGCACATACTCTTAGCCTCATTCCAGCAACCAGAGTATAAGACCAGGGCTCATCTCAGATCTATTTATGACGGTATGTCCACCATTTAGTCACCTCATTCAGCTGCCTCCAAAGCGTTAGTCAGGGAGCCACAGGACAACACTTCTGAGTGGTTTCAGTGTAATTGAAAAGTCCTCCACCCTGTACTTGTAGCTTGTGATTAATTAGAAAATGGTGCATTTCATCTCAGAGGCTGGGCTCATCGGATTATGTGGTAGACATTGGGGATGATCCATTGCCGGGAGCATATAATTAGAGTCTCTGTGAGCGTATAATTAGAGTTGCTATGCTGAGTTGCCATGGAAACAACCCTGTCCCTTCATCTCCCATCACAGCAAGCTTGCCAGGGGATGGACATACTCAGTAGTGAGATATTAGAAGTAACAGAAGATCAGAAGTTGGTGGAGAAGGACCAGTGGAGTACCTCATAAACACAGGTTCTTGGGAGCAGGTTAAATGAGCCCAGTGGAGCCCATCCACTGATTAAACCAACCAACCCAATGAAAAAAAAGGAGGGGAGGGACAGAAGATCTAAACAGACATTTCTCCAAAGAAGCCTTACAGAGGGCTAATAAACACATGAAAAGGTGCTCAGCATCACTCACTCTTAGAGAGATGCAAATCAGAACCGCAATGAGGTATCACCTCACACCAGTCACGATAGCCATCATCACAAAGTCTGCAAACAGACTGGAGAGGGTGTGGAGAAAACTGACCCTCCTACACTATTGGTGGGAATGTAAGTTTGGTACAGCAGCCGTGGAGAACAGTATGGAGATTGCTTATGGAAACTAGAAATAAAAGTACCATATGACCCAGCAACCCTACCACCGGGCATATCCTCTGAGAAAAACGTAGCTGAAATAGACACATGGACTCCACTGTTGACTGCAGCACTGTTTATAATATCCCGGACTTGGAAGCAGCCTAGATGTCCAGCAACAGAGGGATGGATAAGAGAGCGATGCTACATATTTACAGTCAAATACTGCTCAGCTATAAAAAAGGATGAAATGATACCATCTGCCTCAACATGGATGGACCTAGAGATGACCACACTAAGTGAAGTAAGCCAGACAGAAGAAGACAGATACCATAAGAAATCACTTATATGGTTTTCTATGTAGAGGATCATGTCATCTGCAAATAGTGAGAGTTTTACTTCTTCTTTTCCAATTTGGATTCCTTTTATTTCTTTTTCTGCTCTGATTGCTGTGGCCAAAACTTCCAAAACTATGTTGAATAGTAATGGTGAAAGTGGGCACCCTTGTCTTGTTCCTGACTTTAGAGGAAATGCTTTCAATTTTACCATTGAGGATAATGTTTGCTGTGGGTTTGTCATATGTAGCTTTTATCATGTTGAGGTATGTTCCTTCTATTCCTGCTTTCTGGAGAGTTTTTATCATAAATGGATGTTGAATTTTGTCAAAGGCTTTCTCTGCATCTATTGAGATAATCATATGGTTTCTATTTTTCAATTTGTTAACGTGGTGTATTACATTGATTGATTTGTGGATATTGAAGAATCCTTGCATCCCTGGGATAAAGCCCACTTGGTCATGGTGTATGATCTTTTTAATGTGTTGTTGGATTCTGATTGCTAGAATTTTGTTAAGGATTTTTGCATCTATGTTCATCCGTGATATTGGCCTGTAGTTTTCTTTTTTTGTGGGATCTTTGTCAGATTTTGGTACT
>NW_011494570.1:29949-30470 GCF_000754665.1 Bison bison bison
AGAATTTGTCCATTTCTTCCACATTGTCCATTTTATTGGCATATAATTGTTGATAGTAGTCTCTTATGATCCTTTATATTTCTGTGTTGTCTGTTGTGATCTCTCCATTTTCATTTCTGATTTTATTGATTTGATTTTTCTCCCTTTGTTTCTTGATGAGTCTGGCTAATGGTTTGTCAATTTTATTTATCCTTTCAAAGAACCAGCTTTTGGCTTTGTTGATTTTTGCTATGGTCTCTTTTGTTTCTTTTACATTTATTTCTGCCCTAATTTTTAAGATTTCTTTCCTTCTACTAACCCTGGGGTTCTTCACCAGAAAACTATTAGAACTAATCAACGATTATAGTAAAGTTGCAGGATATAAAATCAACACACAGAAATCCCTTGCATTCCTATACACTAATAATGAGAAAACAGAAAGAGAAATTAAGGAAACAATTCCATTCACCATTGCAACGGAAAGAATAAAATACTTAGGAATATATCTACCTAAAGAAACTAAAGACCTATATATAGAAAAC
>NW_011494570.1:30619-31892 GCF_000754665.1 Bison bison bison
ATTTGTATGGAAATACAAAAAACCTCGAATAGCCAAAGCTATCTTGAGAAAGAAGAATGGAACTGGAGGAATCAACCTACCTGACTTCAGGCTCTACTACAAAGCCACAGTTATCAAGACAGTATGGTACTGGCACAAAGACAGAAATATAGATCAATGGAACAAAGTAAAAGCCCAGAGATAAATCCACACACATATGGACACCTTATCTTTGACAAAGGAGGCAAGAGTATACAATGGATTAAAGACAATCTCTTTAACAAGTGGTGCTGGGAAAACTGGTCAACCACTTGTAAAAGAATGAAACTAGAATACTTTCTAACACCATACACAAAAATAAACTCAAAATGGATTAAAGATCTAAACGTAAGACCAGAAACTATAAAACTTCTAGAGGAGAACATAGACAAAACACTCTCTGACATACATCACAGCAGGATCCTCTATGACCCACCTCCCAGAATATTGGAAATAAAAGCAAAAATAAACAAATGGGACCTAATTAAACTTAAAAGCTTCTGCACAACAAAGAAAACTATTAGCAAGATGAAAAGACAGCCTTCAGAATGGGAGAAAATAATAGCAAATGAAGCAACTGACAAACAACAAATCTCAAAAATATACAAGCAACTCCTACAGCTCAACTCCAGAAAAATAAATGACCCAATCAAAAAATAGGCCAAAGAACTAAATAGACATTTCTCCAAAGAAGACATATAGATGGCTAACAAACACATGAAAAGATGCTCAACATCACTCATTATCAGAGAAATGCAAATCAAAACCACTATGAGGTACCATTTCACGCCAGTCAGAATGGCTGCGATCCAAAAGTCTACAAGCAATAAATGCCAGAGAGGGTGTGGAGAAAAGGGAACCCTCTTACACCGGTGGTGGGAATGCAAACTCGTACAGCCACTATGGAGAACAGTGTGGAGATTCCTTGCAAAACTGGAAATAGAACTGCCTTATGATCCAGCAATCCCACTGCTGGGCATACACACTGAGGAAACCAGAAGGGAAAGAGACACGTGTACCCCAATGTTCATCACAGCACTGTTTATAACAGCCAGGACATGGAAGCAACCTAGATGCCCATCAGCAGAGGAATGGATAAGAAAGCTGTGGTACATATACACAATGGAGTATTTACTCAGCCATTAAAAAGAATACACTTGAATCAGTTCTAATGAGGTGGATGAAACTGGAGCCTATTATACAGAGTAAAGTAAGCCAGAAAGAAAAACACCAATACAGTATACTAACGCATGTA
>NW_011494570.1:31992-33851 GCF_000754665.1 Bison bison bison
TAACGCATGTATATGAAATTTAGAAAGATGGTAACAATAACCCTGTATACGAGACAGCAAAAGAGACACTGATGTATAGAACAGTCTTTTGGACTCTGTGGGAGAGGGAGAGGGTGGGAAGATTTGGGAGAATGGCATTGAAACATGTATAATATCATGTATGAAACGAGTTGCCAGTCCAGGTTCAATGCATGATACTGGATGCTTGGGGCTGGTGCACTGGGACGACCCAGAGGAATGGTATGGGGAGGGAGGAGGGAGGAGGGTTCAGGATGGGCAACACATGTATACCTGTGGCGGATTCATTTTGATATTTGGCAAAACCAATACAATATTGTAAAGTTTAAAAATAAAATTAAAAGAAAATCACTTATATGCGGAATCTAAAAAAAAAAAAATACAAATGAGCTTTTTTATCAAAACACATAGAGACCCACAGACAAGGAAAACAAATTTATGGTTCACAAAAGGGAAGCAGTGATGAAAGTGAAAGTGTCAGTCACTGTCGCGTCTGACTCTTTGCCACCCCATGGACTGTAACCCACCAAGCTCCTCTGTCCGTGGGATTCTCTAGGAGGAATACTGGAGAGGGGTGTCATATCTTCCTCCTCCAGGGGATCTTCCTGACCCAGGGATTGAACCCACGTCTCTTATGTCTCCTGAGTTGGCAGGTGGGTTCTTTACCAGTGGTGCTACCTGGGAAGCAGGGATGGCTATATTAAAAGTTTGGGATTAAGAGGTGCAAACTATTGTATATAGGATCGATAAACACCAAGATCCTACCGTGTAGCTCAGGAAACTATATTCAATATCCTGTTATAAATCATAATGGAAAAAAATGTTAAGAAAAATATGTGTGTGTGCATATAAAACTGAATCACTTTGTGTATATCAGAAAGTAACAGAGCATCACAAACAACTCCACTTACAGTTTTTCTAAAAAAATGAATATTGAATAAAAACGGGATTTCGGATTGTAATGAGAACTGTGAAGGAACCCAGAGTAACTCCCCTGTGGTGGGGTTACTTAATATTGCATGATCGAGGAGGGCCTCTCTGAGGATGAGAAATTCAGGCAAAGAACAGATAAAATTGCAACAGAAAGAACAGGGCAGATAGAATCCAGACGGAGATTCTGGGCTACACGTTTGTCTTTTCACCACGTGAACGAGCGTTGCAAGTTTGCTGAAATTTAATAAACTTTAGCGGCAGGAGTTCAGGATCACACTACAGGGAACTCAGCTTTCTCCGTGGCTTGTGGGATTACGAAAGGTGCTTTGCTGGAAATCCCATTTGCACTTTCGAAAGCTGGTGACAGGCTATGACCGAGAACGTCTTATCATTTGCCAAGCAAGGAAAAGTGTACTGAACGTGGCGAAAAGCAGTGTTCTTCTACAAATCCTTGTCTTTTCTGATGTTCAGCTTCTGTATTTGTTTCCATTTTCGTTGAGTCGGTGGGTGGTTGGATGATTAGCTCAATGTTTCTCGTGTAAGAGGAAGGTAAATGAGAGTAAAGGAAAAACAGCCAATTTCTATTTAATGCCAGGAGAAAAAAAAAAAAAGAACGGGACTTCTCTGGTGATCTGGTGGTTAAGACTCAGACCTTCCAGTGCAAGGGATGTGAGTCGCATCTCTGATCAGGGAACTAAGATTCTACACTGAGTTTTTTGTGCAGTGCAGCCAAAAAAAAAACTATTTTAAAGAAGGTAGGTAGGGTGAAACAGCTTGATTGGGAAACATTTTCAAGAGGAAAGAGGTAATCAGTTCACTTCAGTTCAGTCGCTCAGTCGTGTCCGACTCTTTGCGACCCCATGAATTGCAGCACGCCAGGCCTCCCTGTACATCACCAACTCCCGGAG
>NW_011494570.1:34071-36950 GCF_000754665.1 Bison bison bison
ACAACTCTCACATCCATACATGACCGCAGGAAAAACCATAGCCTTGACTAGACGGACCTTTGTTAGCAAAGTAATGTCTCTGCTTTTGAATATGCTATCTAGGTTGGTCATAACTTTCCTTCTGAGGAGTAAGCGTCCTTTAATTTCATGGCTGCAATCTATATTGGTGCCTAAAACTAAAATGTCTGAATGTGATATTAATGCTACAGTGAACTGTGAAATAAGATCATGTAAAACATATATATTTGAACCATGTGATGTAACTTTCTCTCTAGGCTTTAGTTACCAAAATTTGAACATAAACATTTTTAAATGCACACCTGTGCAAACGGCAGGTGGCACATCACTTTTTATATTTAAGAATTACGTGGGAGTGAAAGAAACGGTTTTCAAAATGGTAAGTTTAACAGTATGTAACACAGAATTTTGAAGAAAGAACATATTGGATGTATCCAAATATTTTTTTAGGACTTTGTTCCTTTAGGGTCTGATCACAGGCAGTGCTAAAAATAGTTCCTTTCCCTCTTTTTTTGGGGGCATTCTTTGGAAATAAATGTTAATTACTGAAAAGAAATAGTGTAAAGAAGCAAAGGAAATTAGCAAAAATGCATTTCCTATCTTTTCGTTTTCCTGTGTCGAGGAAATAGGAAAGACCTGTAGAGTTAGTCTAATTAATTGGTGTTTCCTATCAGTGGAGAAATGATGCCTGTGGTTAAAGGCACACAGCATTTCCAACTGCAGCTTTCTTTAGATCCCATGGGAGAGTGTGCTGAGTGGTCAGCTTTCACGTGGAGTTTGTCCAGGAGTTGGTGAAGACAAGGTCCTCACTCTGACTACCCAACACTTGCTGCAAGACAGATGGACCAACCTTGTCTTCTAACAAGAGACAGAGAGATGTGCCAAACTGCGTTGCCTGGAATTCTCCGGGCAACAGTGCTGGAGTGGATTGCCATTCCCTTCTCCAGAGTATCTTCCCAACCCAGGGATCAAGCCTGCATCTCCTGCACTGCAGGAGGAGCTTTACAGTCCAAGCTGCCAGGGAAGCCCCGTCACACAATACTATCCTAACAATTAATGAGAGATGAGATATGCGCCAAACTGCCTATCCTACATACCTAAGGCGTTTGCTTTCCTGAAACTCTGCTGGACAATCAGGATCACCTTGATGCTGGGAAAGATTGAGGGCAGGAGGAGAAAGGGATGACAGACGTTAAGATGGTTGGATGGCATCACTGACAGGATGGGCATGAGAAAACTTCCGGGACATAGGGAAGGACATGGCAGAACACACGGGGTTGCAAAGAGTTGGACACGACAGAGCGACCGAACACTACCAATTCAAGCTCACCAAAGAGACCTCTTGTCAAAGTCTGCTAGTTGCTCAGTTGTGTCCGACTTTTTGTGACCCCGTGGACTGCAGCCCTCCAGGCTTTTCTGTCCACGGAATTCTCCAGGCAGCAATGCTGGAGTAGATTGCCATTCCCTTCTCCAGAGTTATCTTCCCAACCCAGAGATCAAGCCTGCGTCTCCTGCTCTGCAGGAGGAGCTTTTTGGTCCAAGCTGCCAGGGAAGCCCTGTCACACAATATTATCCTAACAATTAACTTCCTCTCCGACATCTCTTCCCTACTTGGGATAATCTTGAGTTGTTTCTCAGGAATCACTTTTGAAACGAAGCCCAACCTTGACTTGTTGCAATATTCTCATTACTCTTTCTTGATCTTGTCTCATCCTGCACTTGGGACTCTGTCTCGTCATTTTATTCCTTCCTAGTTGATGATCCAGCTTCCTATATATTGTCTGATAATCACCCCCTGTCATCTCACCCCCTGTGTATTTTTCTCCTCTGCTTTATCCCCCTCCATCCCTGAGGACAGAGATCTGGACTTGCACGTCTCTCATCTTCAAAACAAAATATCACGATGGCACAAGAAATTCTCTTTCCTGACCCTCCGTCCTATTTTCCTTTGTACACAGGGGCACAAATTTTGTCAAGATGCCATAGGTCCTCTGAGCAAATTTCACCATCAATCTTATGTCTAATTTATACTAATTTTAAAATATATACCCTCAATGCTATTCTTGACATTTTATGTGAGGCATTAATTCATTCCAACAGCAAACATTTATTGTGCTCCAGATGTATTCACTTCAGTGCCATTGGTACCACTGGGGAAAAAAAATTTGGAACAGTCACTTTGTTTTGTAAGAGAAATACAATCTGTGTTCATCATAATCTGGGAAAAACAAGGCGTCTTCTTCTTTTTAAAAAAAATTTTTTTGGATGGGGACCATTTTTAAAGTCTTTATTGAATTTGTTAAAACTTTGCTTGTTATATATTTTGGCCATGAGGCATTGTGCGTCCCTGAGCAGGGATTGAACCAGTTACCCCCTGCATTGAAAGCCAAAGTCTTAACCACTGGACCACCAGGGAAGTCCCAAGGGGTCTTGATTATCTAAAGCACAGTATGTTCGAAGACGGAGCAGAAGATGAAGCTACAGCCAGATTTGGGAATGAATCCAGAGTACAGTGAATCGTCCGTCTAGTCACAACTATGGTTTTTCCAGTGGTCATGTATGGATGTGAGAGTTGGACTCTAAACGCAGCTGAGCACCAAAGAATTGATGCTTTTGAACTGTGGTGTTGGAGAAGACTCTTGAGAGTCCCTTGGACTGCAAGGAGGTCCAACCAGTCCATCCTAAAGGAAATCAGTCCTGAATCTTCAGTGAAAAAACTAATGCTGATGCTGAAGCTCCAATCC
The DNA here is from genome assembly GCF_000754665.1 of Bison bison bison. Classification (NCBI taxonomy): domain Eukaryota; kingdom Metazoa; phylum Chordata; class Mammalia; order Artiodactyla; family Bovidae; genus Bison; species Bison bison. Next base: position 36,834 of record NW_011494570.1, read on the forward strand.
TTTGGCCACCTGATGTGAAGAACTGACTCATTTGAAAAGACCCTGCTGCTGGGAAAGATTGAAGGCGGGAGGAGAAGGGGACGACAGAGCATGAGATGGTTGGATGGCATCATTGGC
>NW_011494570.1:37050-49334 GCF_000754665.1 Bison bison bison
TGGCTCAATGGACATGAGTTTGAGTAAACTCCAGGAGTTGGTGATGGACAGGGAGGCCTGGTGTGCTGCAGTCCATGGGGTTGCAAAGAGTTAGCCACAACTGAGCAACTGAACTGACAGTGAATATGAGAGAAAAGACTTTGGGTTAATTTGGGCTGTTGGTGTGACTGTCCCTAGGTTTTTCAGACATGGGTCTGCCAACGCTGAGTGGCACGGAGGAAGGTGGGCGGGAGGGAATTGGACACTTCTCTTCAGGATCCTCGGGTGGAAGCTCATAGAGGTATGAGGCATGATTTACAAGGGATAACAGGGCAGCCATGAATGGGCAAGAAGATAAACACAAGGATGACCCCAAAGATGGACTCAGCATGACCTCAGCAAGGGAGAACAATGCTAAGAGAAAGTGAACACAGAGACAGACACACATGTCACGTGGAGGGGCTGGGAACCACTGATAACTGGACATTTATTGTAAAGCTAACCCGAAGGCTAGAAAAAAGATGGACACTTTCCTTAGAAATGGAGCAGTTCAAAGCTTTTAGTCCCAATTCAGAATCTCACACCTCTGCTCTCAAGTAGTTCCCTTTGTTTTACTGGAAAAGAAGGGAAAAAGAAAAAAAAGACAAGCTGGAAATAAATCTCCCTGACATTGTGCTATTCAAGAAGTCAGACCTCCCCCACGCATCATGGAAGTCTGTCTCCGGCTTTCTCTTGTAGTCTCTGAAAATGAAAGGGCACACACGGCCTTCCCCACCATCCCTTGGGCCAATAACCGGTCTCAGCTCATCGGGAAAAGTGGGGGGGGAAAAACCATGCTTCTGTTGTAGAGGTGTCTGTAATCTGTTGAGGCGTCATCAGCTGTCCGTGGTGCTGAATTCATAATGGCGGCGTCCAGTTGACAAGCCTAATCCTTGCTCTTCTCTGAAGTCTCCCTGGGTACTGCTTTCATGCTCCCAGGTATCCAGACTGTCATGTATAAAGTCCTCTCCAAGTGTCTTCCATAATCACGTTGGGTAAGAAGCCTTGGCGGCCGTCCTCAAATTCAGATCTTGCGTGTGCACCAACCAGGGCTGGGTTTCTACAGACATTCAGATACTCCTCCAGCCGCGTGAAGCACGTGATGCATGTCAGCGATGTCAAGGAGCAGAGCAGCTGGCCGTGTCTAGAATTAGGATGCTGCTGCTGCTGCTGTTTTAGTCGCTCAGTTGTGTCTGACTCTTTGAGACCCCATCGACTATAGCCTGCCAGGCTCCTCTGTCCATGGGATTCTCCAGGTGAGAATACTGGAGTGGGTTGCTATTTCCTTCTCCAGGGCATCTTTCGGACCCAGGTATCGAACCTGGGTCTCCTGCATTGCATGCAGATTCTTTACCGTCTGAGCCCCCAGGGAAGCCCCCGGAATTAGGATGCTAGAAACCTGATGGGAGATTTTCTCCTGGCCCAGTTACTGCAAAGGGGAAAGAGAACAAAACCATAAATGTGTCATTTGGCTTCACCTTCAGTTCATGCCTTCCTCCTGGTGAGAACAGCTCTCCTATCAGGCAGCTTTTCCTTCACTGTTTTTAGATTTTGTTCTAGCAGCGTGTTTTACAATAGCACATTTTACTATGGTTAGAAAAACTTTGAGGTGGTCTTAAAGAGGCATAATTTTCCCTCCCTCCCACCACCACCATTGACTTACAACATAAAAATCATCCCAAAACACCATAAATACAAAGTCTTGGCCTGAAAGGGTCTTGACCACAAACTTAACTGAAGTATTGTTGAATTAATCCATTTAGACTGTGTTTAATTAATTCGTTTAGACTCCTGTGTTAATTTCTGATGTAACCACCAAAGTGACTCGGTTATATGCATGTATGTATACATATATACTTAGGAAAGTCACTCAGTCGTGTCCGACTCTTTGCAACCCCATGGACTATACAGTCCATGGAATTCTCCAGGGAAGAATGCAGGAGTGGCTAGCCTTTCCCTTCTCCAGGGGATCTTCCCAACCCAGGGATTGAACCCATGTCTCCCGCATTGCAGGCGGATTCTTTACCAGCTGAGCCACAAGGAAAGCCCGTATATATACACTTATAGATACATATATACACATGTGTACAGATGGGCTTCCCGGTGGCACAGTGGTAGAGAATCTGCCTGACTGTGCTGGAGACAGAGGTTCGATCCCTGGGTTGGGAAGATCCCCTGAAGAAAGAAATGGCACCCACCCTGCTGCAGTGTTCTTGCTTGGAAAATCCCATGGATAGAGGAGCCTGATGGGCTACAGTCCATGGGGTCACAAAGAGTCGGATGGGACTGAGCTTGCAACACATATGTATGAATATATGGGAGTACTCTTTTTCATATTCTTTTCCTTGATGCTGTTATCCCACAGGATATTGAATATATCTCCCTCTGCTATGCAGTTGTGTTAGTCCCTCAGTCGTGTCCGACTCTTTGCGATCCCATAGACTGCAGGATTGCAAATGTCATTATTTCCTTCTTGTGGCTGAGTGGTGTTCCATTGTGTGTGTGTGTGTGTGTGTGTGTGTATACACCAAATCTTCTTTATCCGTTTATGACGGACCTTTAGATTACTTTCATAACATGGCTGTATTACCTTCTTAATAGTCATGAAGACATGTTGCCATTGGTTCTAAGGGGTTTCTCAGTCTCTCGTGCAATGATTTTATCAGGTAAGATAAAACCTGTGTGTCATATGCACGCAATGTAAGGTTTTCTATCAAAGATACTGTTTGCCTGTAGAAGCTCTTGGGAAATCTGTATTAAGTCAAAAAAAAATACTGTAACAAACATTTGGGAAATAGCTGAATTTTCAGTAAAGCCACCGGTTTAAATGGTTGTGTTTCTACACTCCTCCATGTGCTTCTTTTTAAAGGTTATATACCCTTTTGTTTCTTTGTAAATGCTGGTATTGTTTTTGCTCTTTACCTGTCCCGCTAATCGGGGAGCGTCTCAAGAATCTGGACCATCTCTTATTTTAACAAATAGTCTGGTGTCAGGAACCCAGGGTGAAAAAAAATCTCATTATTCCATTTCTATTTGTTGCTGATTATAGTGGCTTTTTATTGTATTGGATTCATACATCGTTCATTCCTACCTCGTTATTCTCCATCAGTGGAAGCTAGAATTCTCTTCAGTCACCTCAATTATCATCTTGTATCAGGCACCCAGGAAATTTTCCTCTATTTTGCATTTCAGTATGATGTACGGTAAAATTATGATACATTCTCACAAGGACACGTCTTACTTCTCCAAAGGGCATGTCCTGTGTCGGTCACAAAGAACATCTGTCTAATGGAAGTCATCTTCTCTGAAATGATTAAAGATTGTTTATAGATTCTATTTCTGGATGAGCTCCTGGCTCATTAGATATATTGCCAGGTGATTTTTTTTTTTTTTTAAACTGTTGGTGCTTCACTTAATTTTTCAGTTTTACTTTCTGTAACATTTATCTTTGAAGCTTGAACTCTACAAGAAAAACGTACTGATACGAATTAGCCATCACTCACCTTTCTTAGGAAGAGCAGTAACTTTTGACATTTGTTAGAATCCTCATAATATTTCCTGATCTGGATTTTTATTGGTATTTAATGTTTATTCAGTGTTTTTCTTTTATAAGTCTTGTCTCTTCAAAACTCAGCACGAGAACTATCTTTCTTTTATGGTGGCTCCCTTAGCATGTAGGCAGGACAGCCTTTCCTCCTAGATGCTAAATACATCTGTGTCATCTGACTTTATCCTTTTCAACAGATTGTTTATGTATTTGCTTGGCGAAAAACGTTCATTCAAGTTTTTCTGTAACATCTTATGGAAAAACTGGAGCTAACTTTTTGGCAACCTAACATATTGTTGCTTTCAGATGAAGGAATTGGAACACTAATCAAATCCTTCAGTTCAGTGACCTTCAGGCATTAAAATGGAATTTCCCACTGAGAGCAAAGCAGTTCTTAGAATTAGACACACCTTGGTTGGCTGTCCCAATGCACTCTCACAACCTGTATGTGGGCAGGGAGGGGATCAGAGATGAATGGTGTCAAAAAGACATCTTACGTGTCTAGTTCAATTAATTGATTTACACTGCAACATACCAAGACATGAACATGTGTGTATACATGCATATATATGTCTATATGAATACATATGTATGTATAGTGAGAGTGTGGAGAAGGATATGGCAGCCCACTCCAGTGTTCTTTCCTGGAGAATCCCATCGACAGAGGAGGCTGGGGGGCTACAGTCCATGGGGTCACATAACAGTCAGACATGAATGAACAACACACACACACACACACACTGAGAGTGAGCATTGCTCTGTTGTGTGCAACTCTTTTCGACTGCATGGACTGCAGCCTGCCAGGCTCCTCTGTCCATGGAATTCTCCAGGCAAGAATACTGGAGTGGGTTGTCATTCTGATATACCCAAGTCACTTTGGTGGTTACAGCAGAAATTAACACAACAGTGTCAACCAAGTAATTGAACTGCACGCATAAGACAAGTAAGGAGTCTTATTTATTCTTATGGGGACTATTTCTTCTCAAGCTTCCTCTCTTCTGATAAAAGAGACCCAGGTACCTTGCAGCAATGACCTCCCTTCCCTGTATGTGTATGTAGGTGACTTACAGGGTCATCTTCTGTCAGGAGCTACAAGTGTGAAGACAAGATAAAATCTCAACACTGAACGTGGGGTGTTGTTAGCAAGACAGAGATGACCTCAGTTCCCGTTGGCACAGTGGAATACATGCTCCATAAACATCTCTCGTTGGCTGTCTCATCGGATAAAAAATAAATGTTTCCTTCTTCTTTTATAAAATTCTTTTGGGCTTTCCAGTACATACGACCTATAGCAGACTCCGGGAGATGGTGAAGGACAGGGAAGCCTGGTGTGTTCAAGTCCACGGGGTCGCAAAGAGTTGGACACTATTTAGCAAAGAGTCGGACCCAACTTAGCGAAGGGTCAGACAGGACTTTGCAAAGAATGGGACACAGCTCAGTGCATGAACAGCAATGCTTTTTAACCACAAGTGTGAGCTTTCATCAAAAATAAAACATTATGTGCTGACTTAAAAATGTAAACACAAGGAATCTGCATTTCAAAATGTGCATCAGCATGAGGGCAAAATGCCATGAATATGTGGATGGCTTTAGGGGGCATTCGAAAAAGGACATTTCTTTTATTTTTGTTATTAAGCAACACAAATGGGTCCATAAGACGGTTTCTCCTCCCTTTACGTTTGGAGAGGAACGGAATCTAGCCACACAGGGAGGAGGGTCCTAACTGCAGTCTTAATTTCAGTGAGTGATTTCCGTCTGAGTGTGTTTGCCATCAGTATCCATCTGTTTCGTTTTTTTTTTTTTTGTAAACAGAATGACCATTAGCCATTGATGTAAGTGATAGTAGTAATAGTGAGAGATGCGGATCACCCCAGATTCTCCGTCTATGGCCCCTGTGAGTGGGCAGGGGTCTGTGCTGCAGGGAAATTGGACTCTGGGGAGGTAGTCTACACGGTCGTGTGCTTGGAGAAATGACCTGCTGAGTCACTGGGTTGCGAAGGAACCCACAACATCACCATGCAAGTCCACTCCAGGGAGCTCATTCCAAGTGTCATGATGCAATGAAGGTGTGTACAAAATAAGCACTTTTGTGTGTGTGTGTGTGGTGTGTGTGTGTGCACACGTGGGGGGTGTGTGTGTGTGTGTGTGTGTGTCTTCTCTCCGACTCAAGGTACCAGAGAAACCCAATTATATGAAAAGCAATAGTGTCGAAAAGGGAAGAGAAAGAATAGTCAAAGCAGGACGGAAGAGATGAGAAGAAATGGAAGTTGGGAAAGAATGGGCATCTTTTCTGCTATGAGGACTGCAAGCTCATGGCAGGCCATCCCCATGAACCAAGGAGCCTGGAACTCCCCACAGAGCCACGTCCACTGAAGGATGGACAGTGAGAACTGTGAGGCTGGTCATCACATCACACATCTCCTAAGGTCTTGACTTTGGCACAGTTGTAGGCACTTGCTTGCTGCTGGTCTTGACCGGCATTTAAACACTGAAACGGAATGTGATCAGGGTAGATCCATGTGGGAAAAACCACCAACGGTTCCAAAGAGGATGTGCAGAGGAGAAAGAAAGAATTGTCCACGGCTTGAGATGAAAATCAAAGTTACGGGTGGAGGAAGACAAGAGAAGAGTCGCAAATGATAAACGTTTGAGAGGACACTTATCGTCTCAAAAGTGAATGAGTTCATAAGGGAAGGAAATCACTCAGAACGAGAAACATAACTTGCACCTCTGAGCAGAGCAACTCTGGGTGCAAAGAGTGAACGTCATACCTAGTTCAATGCCATGTTAAACCATAGATACTTGGGGACATCCCTGATGGTCTAGTGGTCAAGAATACGCCTTCTAATGCAGTGGTTGTGGGTTCAATCTGTCGTCAGGGAACCAAATTCCCACATTCCTCGGGGAAACTAAACCCTTGTGCAGCAAGTACAGAGCCCAAAGGCTGCAACCAAGACCTTTATTTGCCACTAAGCCAGATAAATGGATACTTATTCTAAAAAATAATATACATCATTTACTCCAACCTCTTATGATCTGTCAGGGCACTGAATGTTAAACCTGGAATAGATAGTGTCTTTTTAAAAACTGAGTATTCTATTTAATAATCCATTTTAAGAATATTATAATGTGTTGAAACCATCTACTCTATTTCCCCGGCGAACATATAATCTAATTAGATGGTGCAAAATATTTTGCTGTTCTGATTTTTTTTGTTGTTGACATCTTCAAGTTAGAAATGTAGTTCTTTGAAAAGCATTGTTAAAAACAAATAATCTCAGTGTCAGGAAGTGCAAGAGAAAATCTTAGGCACCAAATCGTTGATGACACATTTTCTGACCTATCTTTTATGTGACTTGGATGGAGATTTTCTTTTTCTTTAAAGGAAAGAATTGATTCTATTTTTACTGCACCAAAGCAAAATTTCAGGTTATATGTGGAAATCAGCTGTAAAGAGGAAGCCATTGAGGTCACCATGGAGCATTGAATGGACTTTCCTGTGATGTACAGTGAGTTCTCATTAGTCAGCTACTCTGTACAATGTGTATATGTATCCGTTGCAGTCTCCCTGTCCATCCCACCTGCAAACGTGAAGGAAATCCAAGAAAGAGTGGATATGTGTGTACATGTGTCTGATTCACTTTGCTGCTCATCAGAAACTAACAGATCACTGGAAAGCAACTATACTCCAATAAAAAACAAATTTAAAAATTAAAAAACAAAGAGGAATGCATGTCTAAGTCTTCCACCCTCAACCCCCCCAAATATTGGATGATAAAATATAATAAAAGCCATCCCTGGTGGTGCATTGTTTAGAATTCAGCACTTGTACCGAGGAGACAGGTTCAATCCTCGGTTGGAGAATTAAGACCCTGCAAGATGTGTGATATAGCCAAAAGAAAAATTTTTCTAAGTAAAAAGTAAACACTGTTTTGAAGCTGAAACTCCAATCCTTTGGCCACCTGATGCTGAGAGCTGACTCATTTGAAAAGACCCTGATGTTGGAAAAGATTGAGGGCAGGAGGAGAAGGGGACGACAGAGGATGAGATGGCTGGATGGCATCACTGACTCGGACATGGGTTTGGGTGGACTCTGGGAGTTGGTGATGGACAGGGAGGCCTGGCGTGCTGCGATTCATGGGGTCTCAAAGAGTCGGACACTAGTGAGCGACTGAACTGAACTGAATCATCGTGTGCAATAGAGTTTCTTGTTGTCATTTCTTTTCTAACTTCTCTGTATTTCCTGACATTTCAAATTAAAATGTAGGCACCTTTTGATTGGAAGCCGTGATGACTTTTTTCCTCTTTGCTGATTGACTCATCTCTTGGTAGTTTTCACACATCCTTTGATTTCTTGCTTCCTTTGCATATCGTAGCCTGTCTTCTTGAGTACACCGTGGGCCCCTGTTTCCACATTTGTTCCCACAAATCCACACACCCCTCACCTCACCTGCTTCTGTTTCTTTGTTTGTGGTCTGTTTTGAGCTCAAAGCGTGGCCCTCCCTACATGGTGTGAAGATGAGATAATTATACATGTGTTTCCCGTAATGGAATGGCTCCCAAGAGAAAGTCATAACATCTCTTCTAGAAATGGTGGGGAAGCATCACAAGTTCTACCCACTCCAGTATTCTGGCCTGGGGGAATTCCATGCACTGTATATTCCACGGGGTCACCGAGAGTTGGACACGACTGAGCGAGTTTCACGTACTCCCGTGTTTCAGATGCAATGCGGACGGTTGTCTTCCTGTGCAAGACAGAGGTTGGATCCGTCATCATCCAGACACCCTCCCCGGGTGTGTGCCTCCGTTACCAGTCTGCAGGAAAGCAGAGTAAATGTGGCGTCACATCCTGGCAAACGAGAACCCTGCTTTGCGACAACAGCCCTTTAGGACTCTTACCGGATTATTAACTGAAAGTGTATTAAAACATCTTTTGTTTGTTGTTGTTTAGCCAGTAAGTGATGTCTGACTCTTTTACAATCCCCATGGACTGTAGCCCGCCAGGCTCCTCTGTCCGTGGGATTCTCAGGGCAAGAATACTGAAGTGGGGTGCTATTTCCTTCTCCAGGAGATCTTCCTGACCCAGAGGATTGATCCCACATCTCCTGAATCATATAGGCTGATTTTTTAGTGCTGAGCCATTGTGGAAGCCCCGAATTTTACTGAGCAGAGACATAGCAATACATTTTTAGAAAGTGATATAGTTAACATGGAGAAGGCAATGGCACCCCACTCCAGCACTCTTGCCTGGAAAATCCCATGGATGGAGGAGCCTGGTGGGCTGCAGTCCATGGGGTCGGTAGGAGTCAGACACGACTGAGCGACTTCATGTTCATTTTTTCACTTTCATGCATTGGAGAAGGAAATGGCAACCCACTTCAGTGTTCTTGCCTGGAGAATCCCAGCGACAGGGGAGCCTGGTGGCCTGCCGTCTATGAGGTCGCACAGAGTCGGACACGACTGAAGTGACTTAGCAGCAATAGTTAACATCACCGTTGAAGCTGTAAGAGCCTAAAATTGATCAAGGATTTGTTATACAACTTAGGATTATTGTTCTCATTCATATTTTGCTCCATCAGGTTTTTGTTTCAACCTTGTAAGTATTATAAATGCAAGTTTATCATCATAGAAGGTTCAGAAAGAACATAATTCAAAATTTTGAGTGAAGAAGAATCTTCCAGTGAATTTGACGCAGATACTTTCTCTGATTGTGCAAGTGACATGTAGACTAGCATTTCAGAAGATGACAGATAGTTCTTTGGGATATAGCCCTGATTCAGATAATGTGAATATTAGGCCAAGAGAAAGGTAGAAACCCTTACTGTGAGGGACTCTGATATGGAAAGTGAAAATACAGCTCATGGCGCTGGAGGAGACTTGACAGGTGTGTGAGCTGTAGCTATTGAATGGAATAACCCACAAAGTGATGGTGCAATCACAGAATGAATTTTTTTTGTCCGGTCAAAACCAAAACAGCTGCCTGTTTGTTTCTGCAAAAATCCTCCAGTCAGTAATAAGTTAAGAAAATCCAGAGAGAGAAGTTATGGGGAGGTAGGCACAAGATGGGGCTGGAGGTGACAGAAATAAATAAAAACCATTAGAAACCACAGGATTTGTACACTTCATCGACTTCTCGGATATCTGTGCAGAAGAAATATAAATTTGCTGATGGTGCCTAAAAATAGGACAGACATAGGGAAGAAACAATAGGAAATATAGGTTCATGTGTGACAAAAACAAGAAGCCAAATGAGCAAATTGAACAGAGCCTCCTGCAGCCCTGGAAGCAGCCGTCTTACTCATGGTTCAGTGACCTTGGAAGGACTTCTCAAGTATTTCCATATCTGGTAAGGCACAGTCTGTACCTTCTCTTGATTTGTCCTTCAACAATTCTGTCTCTCAACTAACCCCAAAATTCGTCTTTTCAAAAGATTTTTGTCTCTAAAATTTTTAAAGCATTTTTATGCTTTACCTAGACAGCATATTAAAAAGTGGAGCCGTCACGTTGCTGACATAGGTCCGTCTACTCAAGGCTATGGTTTTCCCAGTAGTCATGTATGGATGTGAGAGTTGGAACATAAAGAAGGCTGAGCTCAGAAGAATTTATGCTTTTGAAAAGTTGTGTTGGAGAAGACTCTTGAGAGTCCCTTGGACTGCTAGGAGTTCCAACCAGTCCATCCTAAAGGAAATCAGTCCTGAGTGTTCATTGCAAGGACTGACGCTGAAGCTGAAACTCCAATACTTTGGCTACCTGATGTGAAGAGCTGACTCATCTGAAGAGACCCTGGTGCTGAGAAAGATTGAAGGCAGGAGGAGAAGGGGATGACAGAGGATGAGATGCTTGGATGGCATCACGGACTCAATGGACATGAGTTTGAGCAAGCTGCAGGAGTTGGTGATGGACAGGGAGGCCTGGGGTTCTGCAGTCCATGGGGTCCCAAAGCAACAGACCAGACAGAGTGACTGAACAACAGCAGCAATATCAGTGTCTAAGTTTCCAAACAATACTCACAATATAGTATCTTTTACTAATTGATTTTTGCCATTGATTCTGTCTTTCAGCTAATATTGTAATGCTTATCATGTGTATGTTTTGCTCTAAGCATTGTAGATGCATTGATGTACATAACAGACAAAACTGCCTATCTTGTGAAATTTATATTCTGTGCAGGGAATGGAAAATAAACTTTAGAATTAAATATGTTATATATCACTTTGGGTAAGTAATGAGTGCTTTGAAAAAGGGACAAATGAGATTTGGATGGCAGTGAAAATTGAGCTTTTGTGTTAGGGAGTCAACAGGCGCCTCACTGAGAAGGGAGAGTGTGAGTAAACAATTGAAGGAGGTTGTGAGTTCCAGTGGCTAAGAGTGTGCACGCCCAGTGCTGGGAGCCCAAGTTTGATCCCTGATCGGGGAACAGGATCCCACATGCCTCAATGAGGATAGAAATATCCCAAGTGCTGCAGCTGAGACCCAGTGCAGCCAAATAAGTGAGTTGAATAAATACCCTTTAAAAAAAGGAGGTGAGGAACGAAGCCAGGATGATGGCCCTGAAGGGTACTCCAGTCAAAAGGAACGAGCCGCACAAAGACCCCAGGGAGGAGGCTTTTCTGTTGCATTGGGGAACACCCATGAGAAAGAGGGGGCTCGAAGTGGAATAAGGCTATGAAGGGTTTGATTTTAACTGTGGAAACAGAAAGAGACCTCTTAGAGGAATTCAGCAGGAGGATGATAAAGGAGTTGTGTTTTCAGGAAACAGTTTAGCCGCCTTGTTGGGAGTACCCTGGAGAAGCAAGACTAAAAAAGCATGGGATAGCTTAGAAGATGAACGCCAGAGTCCACGTGAGAAATGATGACTGCCTGCCTATGATGGTAGCAGTGGAGACGGGGAAGAAACGTTGTTTCATATATTTTGTTACATCGTGCAAAATGCCGGGCTGGATGAAGCACAGGCTGGAATCAAGATTGCCCGGAGAAATATCAATAACCTCACATCTGTAGATGACACCACCCTTACGGCAGAAAGCGAAGAACTAGAGCCTCTTGATGAAAGTGAAAGAGGAGAGTGAAGAAGTTGGCTTAAAACTCAGCATTCAGAAAACTAACATCATGACATCCGGTCCCATCACTTAATGGAAAGTAGATGGGGAAACAGTGGAACCAGAGACTTGATTTTGGGGGGCTCCAGAATTACTGCAGATGGTGACTGCAGCCATGAAACGAAAAGATGCTTACTCCTTGGAAGAAAAGCTGTGACCAACCTAGACAGCATATTAAAAAGCAGAGATACTACTTTGCCAGCAAAGGCCCGTCTAGTCAAAGCTGTGGTTTTTCCAGTAGTCATGTATGGATATGAGAGTTGGACTATATAGAACAATGAGCACCGAAAAACTGATGCTTTTCAACTTTAGTGTTGGAGAGGACTCTTGAAAGTCCCTTGGACAGCAAGGAGATCCAACCAGTCTATCCTAAAGGACATCAGTCCTGAATATTTACTGAAAGGACTGATGCTGAAGCTGAAACTCTAGTTCTTTGGCCACCTGAAGCAAAGAACTGACTCATTGGAAAAGACCCTGATGCTGGGAAAGACTGAAGGCAGGAGGAGAAGGGGACGAGAGAGGATGAGATGGTTGTATGGCATCACCGACTCGATGGATATGAGTTTGAGTAAACGCTGGGACTTAGCGATGGACCTGGGAAGCTTGGTGTGCTGCGGCCT
>NW_011494570.1:49434-50174 GCF_000754665.1 Bison bison bison
AGCCACAAGGGAAGCCCAAGAATACTGGAGTGGGTAGCCTTTGTCTTCTCCAGCAGATATTCCCGACCGAGTAATCGAACTGGGTTCTCCTGCATTGCTGGTGGATTCTATACCAACTGAGTTATCAGGGAAGCCCTGCTTCTAGGACTCTCTTTAATACCTATTCTCCCAAAGGAGGTATGTGTGGGGACAACCGCAAGGTCAGGATGGATGGGAACACTAATCGTTTCCACCTACTCATGGGGATTCCTGCTTCTCTCTGATGATTCTGTTCTGCAAGATTCCTGCAGAAGACTCTCTCACCACAGCTGCTCAGCGTTAATAAACCAAACTGTTTGCAGTTTAATATGGCTCAAGAGCAGCAAAATTATGGGGAAAAAAATTCATTAGTGACATGTTTAAATTGTTGGGATAAACATTTCACACACATGAAATAACAGTGTGACCTTATTGCTTCATCTGGAACTGTCACCGTTAATAACGGACCACGTTTACTTACAAAAGTGTCAGAGTCACTGCTTCTCACTCCCTTGGACAGTTGTCTGGGGAAAAACAAAATTGGAGAAATAAAAGAGCCACCAATTACTAACATTCCCATCATCGCCAACGTTTCGTTCTTTCTTCCTTTTTTTAAAATAATGGATCTTAAAAAGAGATTACTTGTGCAAGAAGACATTTTGAATAAGTTGATTTGTTTCCTGATACTTACACACCAGGTGAATGGTATGGTCAGGGAAAAA
>NW_011494570.1:50274-64458 GCF_000754665.1 Bison bison bison
TTGTTATTGTTTATTTGTCTTGGCTGTGTTGGGTCTTTGTTGCATCATGCACATCCTTTGTAGCAACACATGGACTCTGAGTTGTGGATTGTGGGCTTTGGCAGTTGCAGCCTTTCTTAGAGTTGCAGAGCACAGGCTTAGTTGCTTCATGGCATGTGAGGTCTTCGTTCCCCGAACAAGGATTAAACCTACATCCCTTGTGTTGCAAGGCAAATTTTTAACCACTGGAGCACGAGCAAAGTCCCACTGATGGATTTTTAAAAAATGCAAATGATTTGGATGTGAAGTGTAAGGGAGGAAAGGTCTCCAGTGTTTGGATGTGGAGTGTAAGGGAGGAAAGGTCTCTAGGATTTCTGACTCAAGCCCAGGTTGGCCACAAAAGAATCTGGAAAAACAGCTGGTGGAGAGAATCTGGAGGATTCCATGCAGTTCGAAAGTTTGAATTGGAAATGTTTTGGGGATATCACATAATTGGCATTGCATAGATGAAGGATGTAAGAGTCTAGCACTCAAGGGAAAGAGCTGTGTAAAGAGAAGAATGTTGAGCTAGTGAACACAGGTTGTGTTTACACACACACACACACACATTTATATGCGCACACAGTTTTTTTTTCCTTTGGCTCCAGCATGCAGCTTGCAGAATCTTACTTTCCTGACCAGGGATTGAACCTCAGGGCCATGGCTGTGAGAGCACTATGCCCTAGTAACCGGACTCCCAGGGAATTCTCAATGCAAATGGTATTTAAAAATCACGAAGTCATGAGACTGAGTGAGGTCGTGAGCAGAGTTCTGAACATAGAGAAGTGAGAAAAAAAAGTTTGCCAGCAGAGCAACTCGGAGGCTTACTGGCAACTTCGTTGTTCAGTCACTCAGTCATGTCCGACTCTCTGCGACCCCATGGACTGCAGCATGCCAGGCTTCCGTGTCCTTCCCTACCTCCTGGAGCTTGCTCAGTCTCATGTCCGTTGAGTCGGTGATGCCATCCCACCTTCTCATCCGTCGCCCCCTCTCCTTTTGCCTTCAGTCTTTCCCAGCATCAGGGTCTTCTCCAATGTGTTGGGTCTTCCCATCTGAAAGACAAGGAGCAATCACAGCAACTGGGATAATTATTGATACCTGGGCAACTGTTTTTGTTGGAGCTATATGGAAATTTTCTTCAAATTAGTGTGATTTTTTTTTTCAATACAGTTGGAGACAAGTTCATACGCCGACCGTAATGATGGGAACAGATGCATCAGAAATCAGAGGAGGCAGGAAGCAGGTGTTAGGGATTTAGGGAAGCTCTGAAGGAAATTTATTACAGTCTCCACCATGAGCATACTGCATGTCTGTGGTCAGCCATTGAAAGTGAGACCAGTCCAGATGGGCCTACAAAATTCCTTCATCTCTGCTCCCCCTCAAAGATACAGGTGTGCCCTCGATGGGAAAGTCAAGTTTTATCAGGTTTAGGATTTTGCTAAGCAAAAAAATGGAGATTTGAGAGAGTGATGTGTGGGACCTGGGGTTTATGCAAGGGTATGACTCTCTACGTTGCAGGAGGAAATATCAAATCTTAATCTCCTGTTCTTAGAAATGAGAAAAGAAGGAAAGGAATGTATTTACCATTTTGTAGCCTTCTGGAAAGAGTTCTTAGGTTGCCTATTTCCTTTATAATTCTCCTCGTGTGAGTCAGAGCATCTTTGAGGGTATGTGCTATAATGGGAACCATACAGATTCTTGGACTGAAAGTGTAAACGAGAGAACGTATTGATGAGACATTTTCATATTTTCCGTATTCAGAGAGTGGCCCCCTGTGTTTCTTCCCAGCAGCAGAAGAAATTTGTCACATGTCCAATTTCTGCCCCAGAGCAGTGTTTAGAAAGCAG
Source organism: Bison bison bison (assembly GCF_000754665.1). Lineage (NCBI taxonomy): Eukaryota > Metazoa > Chordata > Mammalia > Artiodactyla > Bovidae > Bison > Bison bison. The sequence goes on from NW_011494570.1 coordinate 52,140, forward strand.
TGGTATCATCAGTGAGGCGACTGATAAACTGTTAGATCAGGTGTTGACATGTCCTGACTCAGGGAAGAGTCCTTGTACCATCTTGGGATTAAAAAAAAATAACCCAGCATTACTCGTTGCCATAAGACAGTAAACAGAACGTGAGAGCAACACCATATATCGTGGAGGCAGAAAGCCGCAGAAAATACATGTTCTCAGGACAATAAGTGGCTGGCTTAAATTCTCATCATTTGTACTCCAGACCTCTTCTCTTGGTCTCTCAGCTGAAGTTGCCCTTCGTCACAACTCTTTGAGCATTGTGACACTGGATTCTTATTTAGCAGAAAGTCTTTGTTGACGGTATATTGTGCCGGGCAGGTAAAGAAAGTTGCTTCAGAGAGCAGCACAGATTTCCACGCACTTCACGAGAAGTGTAAATTCTTGTTGAGAAAAACGACAAGGCTGCAATTAGGGAATAAAAGAATGTGCAATTAACCGCCAAGCCTGTACGGGGTAGGTAATTGGAGAATAAAGAGGCACTGATATTTTAAGGTACTGATGGTGGGATTTAGACAATAATGGAAAATTGAGGGAAACATCATCCCCGTGGGCTGAAATTGTTAGCTGGAGAACTCCGCCTTTCTCTCACGTTGTAACCATCTAAGCAGTGTTACTGAATTTGATATTATTGCTCTGAATGCAGGTTTCTTATCTGGCCTCACTTTATCAGAGAACTGTTTCGTGTCGTGAGTGGAGGGATTCATTCATGGATAGACACGTGGGTCGTGAATTTCCATTTTTCTGGTGGACAAAGGAGAATTCCCAACAAGATCAAATCATAGTGCTTTTCTGGAAAATGCCCAAATGCATTCTGAGGTCCATGGAGGTCTAATGTGTGTTTTCAAGCCAGTTCCAAAATGTACTTCACTTTGATCCACAGTTTCGTATGAATTCTGTGTTTTCATTCTCTGTCAAATATCTGTGTGATTAATCTTTCAGTAGGCCAGAGGTCAGAGAATTGGGGTTTATACTTGTACTCAATCTCTAATGATTCATCTTCACTAGAGGTAGACGCATCCATCATATCGAACCCATAGCTCGTGTGGTTGTATATTCTTATTTGTCTTTTATTATTTTTAAGCGGCTAATGCAGTTGGCAGAGAACTTCAAATGGGCAAAATATTTGATATAAAAGAACAGTGCTCATAATTATTCTTATACGTTTAAATTCACGTTTAATTATAAGAAAAAAAATATTTATGTTACATTCTCCAGTATCAGTCCTTTGCTTGAAATCACTTTTAACTTATGTTTTTTTCCTTTTTTATTTATTTAATTTTATTTATTTAATTTTTATTGGAATATAGTTGATTTACACTGATGTGTTAGCTTCTGTTATACAGCAGTGTGAATCAGTTATACATATGTATGCATATTTCCACTCTTTTAGATTCTTTTCCCATATAGGTCAGTACAGAGTATTGATTAAGGTTCCCTGTGCTATACAGCAGGTACTTATTAGTTATTTATTTTATCATTTCTTAATTACTATACTCCTTTTTACTATTATCTATGGTCTTGAGGTTATTATTATTTTTTTAATTTATTTAGTTTAATTGGAGGCTAATTACTTTACAGTATTGTAGTGATTGTTGCCATACATTGACATGAATCAGCCATGGGTGTACATGTGTTCCCCATCCTGAACCCCGCTCCCACATCCCTCCTCATCCGTTTGTCTATCATATACTGACAATAAGAATTCCTGACAATGAGCGAGTACATTTTATAAACGTGCAAAATATGCACGTAGGTAGTTCAGAAATAGAGTTTCAACAAAATATTCTTTTGATCAAATAGTTAATGTTCATGGAGTTTTTAATGATCTATTTGTAGTAACTGAGTTGCTCTTTACTTGGAAAATCATCATCAATTCTTCTGCGACCCGATGAAGTGTATCCCACCACGCTACTCTGTCCACAGGCAAGAATACTACAGTGGGTTCATTTGCTTTTTCTATTTTACTTTATTCTTAAATTATTTTTTAATTTGACGTACAGTTGATTTTCAAGATTGTGTTAGTTTCTGGTGTACAGGAAAGTGATTCAGTGATACACGTGTGTGTGTGTGTGTGTGTGTGTACATATATATATTTATACATGTATATATGTATATCTACAACTACCACACAATTGCACTCATTTTACATGTTAGCAAAATCATGCTCCAAATCCTTCAAGCTGGGCTTCAACAGTATGTGATCCAAGAATGTCCACATTTACAAGTTGGACTGAGAAAAAGTCAGTGAAACCAGACATCAAATTGCCAACATTCATTGGATCATAGAAAAAGCAAGAGAATTCCAGAAAAACATCGACTTCTGCTTCATTGACTACTTTAAAGCCTTTGATTGTGAGGATCCCAACGAACTATGGAAAATTGTTAAAGAGATGGGCATATCAGACCAGCTTACCCACCTCCTGCCAAAGCAGATCAAGAAGCAACAGTTAGAACCGGACATGGAACAATGAACTGGTTCCAACTGGGGAAAGGAATACAGTAAGTCTGCATATTGTCACCCTGCTTATTTAACTTATATGCAGAGTACATCATGAGAAACGCTGGGCTTGAGGAAGCACAAGCTGGAATCAAGCTTTCTGGGAGAAGTATCAATAACCTCAGATATGCAGTTTACACCACCGTAATGGGAGAAAGCAAAGAAGAAGAACGAGAGAGCCTTTTGATGAAAGTGAAAGAACAGAGTGAGAAAGCTGGCTTACAACTCACACTGAGTTCAGAAAAATAGGATTATGGCATCTGGTCCCATCACTTCATAGCAGAGAGTTGGGGAAACAATGGAAGCAGTGAAAACTTTATTTTCTTGGGCTCTAAAATCACTGCAGATGGTGACTGCAGCCATGAAATTAAAAGACGCTTGCTCCTTGGAAGAAAAGCTATGGCAAAGTTAACATATTAACCAGCAAAGACATTACTTTGCCAACAAAGGTCCATCTAGTCAAGGCTAAGGTTTCTCCAGTGGTCATGTATGGATGTGAGAGTTGGACTCTGAAGAAAGCTGAGTGCTGAAGAATTGATGCTTTCAAAGTGTAGTGCTGGAGAAGACTCTTGAGAGTCCCTTGGACAGCAAGGAGATCCAACCAGTCCATCCTAAAGGAAATCAACCCTCAATATTCATTGGAAGGCCTGATGCTGAAGCTGAAGCTCCAGTACTTACCTGATGCGAAGAGCCGACTCATTGGAAAACACTCTGATGCTGAGAAAGATGGGAGGCAGGAGGAGAAGGGGACACCAGAGGATGGGATTGTTGGATGGCATCTCTGACCCGATGGACATGAGTTTGAGCAAGCTGCAGGAGTTGGTGATGGACAGGGAAGCCTGGCGTGCTGCAGTGCATGGGGTCACAATGAGTTGGACAGAACTGAGCAACTGAGCAATAACAAATATATACAGATATATATCTACATGTGAGTATACATATATTCTTTTCCATTATGATTTAGTACAACATACTGCGTAAAGTACTCTGTTATATAGTAGGTCCTTATTACTTATCCATTTATATAGGGTAGTGTGTATCTGTTAATCCCAGCTCCACATTTTTTATATCTGTTAATGCCAACTGGAATTTGTCCCTGTCGTCTTTTCCGTTTTAGTAAACATGAGTTTGTGTTCTGTCTCTGTGAGTCTGTTTTTGTTTTTTAAATAAGTGCATTTGTAGCGTATGTTTCCTTTAGTTTCGTAGTTGAATACCTTGCACACATTGCAATGTATTTTGTGTATATGGATTCGATTGACTTCAGCATTTGGTGATGGTTAGAAATTTCTTTTCAAAGTTAAAGATGCAATGTTTTCCATGTTCAAGCTGTCTGTACTTCAATTATTACATGTATGTATAAGCACACATATTCACATATACATTTTTAATGTCTTTTAGTTCATTTTTAGTAAACTGAAGACTTCTTTTTTTCTCTTAATTTTTACTCCAACCAGGAAAATTCTATGCTAGGATTCTGTGTCCTGCTGGACCATTTTTCAGTGTGTCTGTGATATTTCAAACTTAGAGATTTACCGCATACCTTACAGGTATGGTATTTACATACCTGTAAAGGTAAAGGTATTTACATACGTTTTCCCGTATATGCAAGCTTTGTTTTGTTATGATAAGTTGTTCAGATCTGTTACATTAGAAACTTTTTAGGTAGGGACTTGATTTAGTATGAGTAAAATCTTAGAGCGAGTATGTAGCTGAGTTACTTTTGTCTTCTCTGGAGGCTTTTTTTTTTTTACTATCACTATCCAGCCTACTAATTTGGAAATAACGTCTTCTCTGTGATTCTGTCCATTTGTGAAACATCTTCTGTTAGTTCACATCATGTAGTTAATTACAGGACGGCTTAAGCAGTTTGTCTTAAAACTAGAAACGTTGAACCTATATGGAGTTCCACGAAGTTAAATTAGCCTGATAATGTATAGTAGTGATCTCATAAAACCTGTGATCCTTACGTATAGACCTGGGCGTGTTACTGATCTGGAAATATGAAGAAGTTAATCTTTTTCTCTTTCACTATATATATCCATCCATCCATCCATCCATCCACCCATCCAGTCATCCATTCTTCTGTCTAGCTCGTATTTCCGTCCATCCGTTTGTGCACTTTGTAATTTAGTCTTCTTGTAGAACTGTCAATAAGGCGTTTACTCCTTCTTCTAAATAATTCAGAGCCTCTTAACGATTTTCATCTGGACTCCTTCTTTCCTCTGAGTGTCTGTCTAGGCATCTTGACCTTGCTTCACTGAAGTGAAGTCGCTCAGTCCTGTCTGACTCTTTGTGACTCCATGGACTGTCGCCTACCAGGCTCCTCTGTCCATGGGATGTTCCAGGCAAGAGTACTGGAGTGGCTTGCCATTTCCTCCTGCAGGGGATCTTCCTGACCCAGGTACCGAACCCCGGTCTTCCGCATTGTAGGCAGATGCTTAACTGTCTGAGCCACAAGGGAACTCTGGTACACTTGAGAATCATCTGCAATCCTGTGACCCCCATGTAGCCCTCGTTGCTTGAACCTGATTCTGCAGAATCAAAGTCTCTCCACAGCCAACCTAACCCAGTTTCCTATGATGGGGTTCCTGGATCCCTTTTGCCAAAGCTGCCGAAACATTTCTGTTTTGCCTACAGAAAAAAAACACTATATTTGCAGCATACTCAGTCAACATTAGGCATCTTACCTTTTGGCAGGCTCTATTCTTTCCGATGTGCCCTTGTGATGACGTGACACTCTCTGTGCATTCAGATAACCACAATGGTTGAAATCAGCAGCATTGTTTAATACTAAGTGCCTTATACCGTCATTTCTGTTTTCTTATGCAGCTTCACTGCATTAGATCTGTATCATTAAAAATATTCATAGCATCGCTGAAGTTGCTCCCCAGTAGCTAAGGAATGTGTTCCTCTCTGGAGTGATCCAACTACCATTGGCAGTTGCTGGGGTCTAGAAGGTTCTGTGTCTCTTCCTGCTGCTTTTTGTCAATAACCCCCTTTCCTTGGTTACAGGGGAAATGTTCCGTGTATCCAGAGCAGCGCCTGTTAGATTTATTAATAGAATTCATCTTCACACTGGACTGATCCCAATCTGGTCTGTTCCGCGCAGCCTGTCACCTCATAATATCTGGCAAAAAAGATGCTAATGCGTTGCTGGGCCACGTCCAGTCATCTCTGCCTAATTGTTTGGTTTCAAAGCGATAGTCCATGTTATGCGTGATCACCTCTCTGTCCAATTAACGCCTGTTCCCCCGCCATTATGATAGACAGACCTATGCTTCTTCCTCCGGCCCGAAGAAAACAAAGCAGAAAGTGTACATGATGCACAGCAATGTGATTCAGTTTTGTGTGTGTGTGTCTGTATGTGTGTGTATATATATGACAGTGAAAAAGTCGCTGATTTGTGTCCGACTCTTTGCGACCCCACAGACTATGGGATTCTCCAGGCCACAATACTGGAGTGGGCAGCCTTTCCCTTCTCCAGGGGATCTTCCCTGCTCAGGGATTGAACACAGGTCTCTGCATTGCGGGCAGATTCTTTAACAGCTGAGCCAGCAGGGAAGCCCGTGCATATATGTGCTGCTGCTGCTGCTAAGTCGCTTCAGTCGTGTCCGACTCTGTGCGACCCCATAGACGGCAGCCCACCAGGCTCCCCCGTCCCTGGGATTCTGCAGGCAAGAACTCTGGAGTGGGTTGCCATTTCCTTCTCCAATGCATGAAAGTGAAAAGTGAAAGTGAAGTCGCTCAGTCTAGCTGACTCTTAGCGACCCCATGGACTGCATCTTACCAGGCTCCTCCGCCCATGAGATTTTCCAGGCAAGAGTACTGGAGTGGGGTGCCATCGCCTTCTCCGGTGTATATATGTGTGTGTGTGTGTATATATATATATAAATGTATACATACATGTTGTTGTTTGGTTGCTAAGTTGTATCTGACTCGCTGCGACCCCATGGACCACTGCACGCCAGGGTCTTTTGTTCTTCACTGTCTCCTATATTTTATGTATACATTTTATATGTGTGTGTGTGTGTTATCTGCTCAGTTGTCTCTGACTCCTTGCCACCCCACAGATTGTAGCCCACCAGGCTCATCTGTCCATGGAATTCTCCAAGCAAGAATACTTGGAATGGGTTGTCATTTCTTATCCCGATATGTATGTATATATGTGTATACATATATATCCCTTTTTAGGTTCTTTAACAAAATATTTATTTCTTTATTCGGTTCTTCATTACAGCATGTGGGAAATTTAGTTCCAGAGTGCGAATTGTGGTTTCTAATTCCCTGACCAGGGACAGAACCTGGGTCCCCTACAATGAGAACAGACAGTCTTAGCCACTGGATCACCAGGGAAGTTCCCTAGATTCTTTTCCATTCTTTTTTTTTGAATGATATTGTGTAGAGTTCTGTATGCTATAAAGTACACCAGACACTGAAACAACATTGTATTATAAATCAAGTATATTTCAATAATAATCTTTAAAAAAAAATTACAAATGATCCTGAATTTTGCTTCTTCTTAAATCTCTTAGGCTACGTTTCCTCTCAGGTGTCACTTACCCATCTTTCCAAAGCGTGGACTTGTCTGGTTATAATTGCAGCTCTTTATTGACGGCATGAAAAAGCTTCGTTTGGATTTATTAAAATAGGGATAGGTTATGAAGGACAAGATGACTGCATCCTTCAGCCTCGGTCTTGTTGACATCTGAGAAGCCTAGCTTGGCGGCGGGCTCTTTGCACCCGCAGGATCGTCCTTCAGTCAGTAGGATGAGCCAGTCAAGTGCACACGTGAGTCGTTCTGTTTGTCCTGCCGGGAATCCGAGATGGCAGGATGAACAAGGACAGGTGCTCAGGAGCTGTAGGCAGTTAAGAGCAAAAAGTTCAGCTGCTGGGCACCAGCCTTCCATCCTTGTGGGGTGCGTCTGCCTCAACAGCAGAGTAGCTCATCCTTCCCAAACCGGAATGGTGTGGGCCAGTGCCCGTGGGCAAACTCTCAATATTCGAATGATGCTGTGGGAGACCCGGAGAAGCGTGCCCAAGAAGGCAAACCCAGTGATCTCCTCAGTTATGTAAATCACTGTAGAGTAGCTGTTGTTCAGTCGCTAAGTCGTGTCCAACTCTGCAACCCCGTTGACTGCAGCACGCCAGGCTTCCCTGTCCATTCAACTCGCAGAGTTTACTCAAACTCATGTCCATTGAGTGGGTGATGCCATCCAACCATCTCATCCTGTCGTCCCCTTCTCCTCCTGCCTTCAATCTTTCCCAGCATCAGGGTCTTTTCCAGTGAGTCAGCTCTTCATATCGGGTGGCCAAAGTATTGGAGGTTCAGCTTCACCATCAGTCCTTCCAATAAACATTCAGGGTTGATTTCATTTAGAATTGACTGGTTTGATTTCCTTGCAGTTAAAGAGACTCTCAAGAGTCTTCTCCACTGCAATCAAAAGCATCAATTCTTTGGCGCTCAGCCTTCTTTATGGTCCAACTCGCACATCCATACATGTCTGCTGGAAAAGCCATAGCTTTGACTAGACAGACCTTTGTCAGCAAAGTGATGTGTAGTGATCCACAGTCGAAAGGCAATATCTCGGACTTCCCTGGTGGTCTAGTGGTTAAGACATTGCCTTCCAATGCAGCAGGTGTGGGTTTAACTCCTGGTCAGGGAGCTAAGATTCTCATATGCCTTGCAGATAAAAAACCAAAACATAAAAGAGAAGCAATATTGTAACAACTTCAATAAAGATTTCAAAAAGTGGTCCATACCAAAAAAAAAATCTTTAGAAAGATTTTGCTTTAAAAATCTTTGCTTCTGTTTTCATAACGTTCATGATGTTAAATCACAAAAGAACCTTTTAGTTGTTCCAGTAAATGGAAGGTTGGAATAATAGGGTGAAATAAAGCACGTGGTTTTTGATTTACGATTTGATGTGATTAAAATTTAGAATTAACATGATGAAATTTAGAATGTAAGTTACCTTCTTATTCCTCCAAAAAACAGGTTATGTTCTCGTTCAGGGGCAGACATCAAAATTACTATATTGACTCCATTTTGACTAAATGCTTATCAGTGAAAATTACTTTATTTCTTTGGTAATTTATTAATAATAACAGTGCAGGGGGACTCTACTAACTTTTAGTAACTTCTGAAAGTGAAAGTCACTCAGTCATGTCCAACTCTTTCAGACCTCATGGACTGTATAGTCAATGGAATTTTCCAGGCCAGAATACTGGAGTGGGTAGCCTTTCCCTCCTCCAGGGGATCTTCCTTACCCAGGGATCGAACCCAGGTCTCTCACATCGTGTGCAGATTTTTTACCCGGTGAGCCACAAGGGAAGCCCAAGAATACTGGAGTGGGTAGCCTATCCCTTCTCCAGGGGATCTTCCCTACTCAGGAATAGAACCGGAGTCTCCTGCTTTGCAGGCAGATTCTTTACCATCTGAGCTATCAGGGAAGCCCAGGAACTTCTGTGTTTCCCTTAAATGTAGATCATTTGGGGACATTGTTCCAGGTGGCTCCGCGGTAAAGAGTCAGACTGCAGTACAGGAGACCCTGGTTTGATCCTTGGGTTGGGAAGATCCCCTGAAGAAGGGAATGGAAACCCACATCAGTATTCGTGCCTGGAGAATCCCACAGATGGAGAAGCCTGGTGGGCTGCAGTCCATGGGGCTGCAAAGAGCTGGACATGGGTGAGCACACACACACACACACACACACACACACACACATTTGGTTTGCAAACCGCATTGTCATACAAAGCTGGTCCATTGTAGAGTCATGATAAAAGAGAGACTGCTTTCCAGGTGAAATGTGAAACAAGGGAGACCAGGCTTCATGGCTGAAACCGTTATTTTCCAAGGCTCCCTTTGAATAGCCCTGAGCGAATCCGTGGCAAATAGAATATTTCTGCCTTAAAATGGCTTATTTAGCTCTCTGTGTTTGGGAACGCTTCTTCTGTGAAGCAGGGTGCCAGAAGCTGAGAGATGCTTTTGTGGGGAGCCAGAGTCTGCTGGGTGATGCTTACAGGGCGCTGTTGGAAATGGTGCTGGGGTTTCCTCAACGATCTCCATGGCGATGGGATTATGCTGTCCATCAGAGGGGTTCCCGTCTCTCTCTGTCTCTCGAGTCATATGCCTGTAAATACAGGGACTTGATGTTTAAAATAAGAGTGAAAAAAAAAAGCCCTGTCTCCCCCTTCACTAACGTGATGGTTCTTTGCCATCTGAGTGGCAAGGAAGCCGCTGGCCTGGCTCCACTGGTGCGTGCCCATCGATGCTGGCATCAGCTCTGCAGTGCCCCGGGCCAGCAGGCACCCAGACTTCCAGTCTGTGGTGTGAAGAGCAAATAGAGAACCATGCTCTCCCTGAATTGCCCGCAGGCGTCCGCATGGATGATCTGTGGGACCTCAGAAGTCCTGCTGCACACAGGAACGCTCTCTCCTCACCAAGTTACTGCTGTGCGTCCAGCCCACGGGAGGATGCGGAGAACGTCGTCGTCCTTAACGAACCGGGCTGTCTCAGCTCCCACGTCTGTGTGCAGACACCATCAGGGCTTAGCGGGGCGCTTGGGAGGCAAGGAAGCACGCAGAGGCCTGGGACCTTTCCTTGCTTTCTCAAGCTGTGTCCTGGGTTTTCCAGTCTCAATAAATTTTTTTAACTTATTTTTTATTTATTTTTTTTAACTTATTTTTTTTAATGAAACAAAGTGGAATATTTTTCATGATAAAAGTTACAGTCCACAAAGACAACAGACATCATAAACCATTAGACTCCTAACACCAAAGCGACAAAGATACATACAGTGAAAATGAGAATAAATATAAGGGAAAAGAAATAAAATAGATAATAGCAGGGAGACATATTAATGTTTCTCTGAGAATATTTTATTCAGTGCAGAAAGCATAAGCATCTTTTTTCATGTTATTAATGATTTAGATTGATTAATTTGTATATTACTGGAGATTAATCTTGGGCTTCCCTGGTGGCTCAGACTGTAAAAAAATCAGCCTGCAATGCAGGAGATGCAGGATCCATCCCTGGGTTTGGAAGATTCCCCTAGACGAGGGCATGGCAACCCACTCCAGTATTCTTGCCTGGAGAATCCCATGGACAGAGGAGCTTGGCGGGCTGCAGTCCATGGGGTCGCAAAGATTCGGACGTGACTGAGCAACTTTCACACACGCTTATTAATCTTATACCCTATACAAATGTATTTCAAATTTTGTATCTCATATGTTCTTATTCCATGGGAGATTCAGATAAACTGGCAAAAAGATAAACAGTACTAAATTTCAAAATGTAGAATTTTTTTGTGATTCATACATATATATATACATATACATATATTATTTTTGAAATTATTTTCTTTATTTTTTATTGCAAGATATTGAGTATAGTTCCCTGTGCTATAACCAGCCTCGATAATTAATTTCACGAGGAAGTTCAGGGGTTGTCCATCTAATGGCTCGTGGTGGGGGAGATTCTTAGATTCTGATGATGACAAGTGAAGGAGAAAGGGAAAAAGGCAAAGAGAAAGAAGCAGGACAAACCACGCAGGGTTTTCCAAGCAACCAGGAAAAACCGGACCCGATCCAGGTGCAGCTTCCATCTCTGAGCTGCATTCTCCTTTGTTATGTCGCAGGCTCATAGGGAATTTATGCCTTTGCTCACAGGTCTCTCCTCATGGTAGCTCTGCCCCTCATCTGTTAGGAACTGAGAAGCACTGGCTGCCTCGTGAAACAATGCAGTGTTCTTCAGTTCCTGTCGAGAAGCAGGCACACGGCTCTTCAGCTCCCCGACGTGGAGGTCGAGCCCGTGGTGTGAGGTGTACGCAGTCGGGGATGCTCAGTCTGGGGCTGCATCCACGCTGCAGGCAGGACTAACACCTCAGCACCCGAATGGGTCCACACAGTGGCTGGTGTCCCCCGGCCCTGCTTCAAGTCCTGCTGGTCTGGGGTTGCTCCCAGAACCCCCATTTACCTGGCAATGCAGAGAAGGCATGGGGTTGGCGTGATTGGCCAGTTGATGAAGAATCTGTCTGCAGTGCGGGAGACCCAGGTTCAACCCCTGGGTCGGGAAGATCCACTGGAGGAGGGCATGGCACCCCACTCCAGTACTCTTGCCTGGAAAATCCCATGGATGGAGGAGCCTGGTGGGCTGCAGTCCATGGGGTCGCTAAGAGCTGGACACGACTGAGCGACTTCATTCACTTTTCACTTTCACGCATTGGAAAAGGAAATGGCAACCCACTCCAGTGTTCTTGCCTGGAGAATCCCAAGGATGGGGGAGCCTGATGGGCTGCCGTCTACGGGATCGCAAAGAGTCGGACACGACTGAAGTGACTTAGCAGCAGCAGCAGCAGTTCATATAATTAGAAGTAATAAGTCACCCATTCTATGTTATTTATTTATATGTATAGAAGTCGACTTTTCTATTTTGTATTAATACATTTAGAAGTAATAAGTCACCCATTCTGTCTTATTTAGTTGGTGACGTGAATTCCTTTTTTTGGTTAAATACACATCAGAAGGAATCACTCCTTTGAATATTTTCATATAACTCAGCCTTTTCCAAAGCATGTTGTTTTCACTGATACATCAGCTCTTTATAAATTGGATGAAAAAAGGGTTCCTTGTCAAAACAAATACTACAGAGCCTCTAATCCTTTCCTTGACTGTGTTAATTGTATCAAATGCTATTTTCCTTCTTCCCAATGGTGTTTTCTCCTTTGACCATTCTGTTGCTCGAAAGTGAAAGTTGCTCAGTCATGTCCGACTCTTTGAGACCAC
>NW_011494570.1:64558-65281 GCF_000754665.1 Bison bison bison
CAGGGGATCTTCCCAACCTGGGGATCTAAGCCAGGTCTCCCTGCATTGCAGGCGGATTCTTTACCAGTTGAGCCACCAGGGAAGCCCACTGCTTTTCACTTATCTTTTCTCCTTCCCCTGTTGATGCCAAGCAATATACCTCCTTTTTTCCCTTTGATCTGCCATCTGCATTCTTAAAGTCATTTCCTTATGTTATCTTTAGACAATTTTCCTTCTTTTTGCAAGCTTAGCATTTTATAGTATTCACCAAAGTGTTTCTCTTGAGGAGAATGTGTCAGGATTCCATAAAGTGAAAGTCACTGTCATGTCCGACTCTTTGCGACTCCGTGGACTGCATAGTCCATGGAATTCTCCAGGCCAGAATACAGGAGTGGGTAGCCTTTCCCTTCTCCAGGGAATCTTCCCAACGCAGGGATCGAACCCAGGTCTGCCACATTGCAGGGGGATTCTTTACCAGCTGAGCCACCAGGGAAGCCCATAACCTCAGCTTTGTAGTTGAGTCTTGCCATTTGAACAGTAGTTTGAGTGAGTGCCCTGCTCAATGACTAGTCCTGTCTGACTCTTTGCGACCTCATGGACTGTAGCCCTCCAGACTCCGGTGTCCATGGGATTCTCCATGCAAGAATACTGGAGTGGGTTGTCTTTTCCTTCTCCAGGGGATCTTCCTGACCCAGGGATCGAACCAGCATCTCTTGCATTGGCAGGCATGTTCTTTACCAGTGA
>NW_011494570.1:65428-68753 GCF_000754665.1 Bison bison bison
GAGTTTTGTTTATTGTCTTTTTTTTTTTTTTGGTTTGTTTGTTTTTGGTTTGTTTGCTTTTTCTGCCATCTCCTAATGGTAGATCTCTTGCACGTCGTCCTGGCATTGTGATCCTCAAATGCACAAATGCTGTGTATTCTGAGTGCTCCCGTCAAGCAGGCCCAACTCTTTTGCGACCCCGTGAACTGTAGCCCGCCAGGCTCCTCTGTCCATGGGATTCTCCAGGCCAGAATAGTGGAGTGCATTGCCATTTCCTTCTCCGGGGGATCTTCCCCACCCAGGACTCGAACCCGTGACTCCTGCCTTAGAGGTGGATTCTTTACCACCTGAGTCTCCAGGGAAGCCCAGTTCCTTCCACTACACTTGCTGTTTCTCCCCATGAACATTCATCACCTTCATCCTTCCTGTCTTAGACTGGCCCCATTTCATGCCTCTGAAACCAAGGAAACGACATCTTATTCTACTCCATGAAAAATGGCAAACAGTTATCTAAATGTCCCCACGGAGTCTTTCAGAGTCTGCAGTTATCTGTTGTTCCATGCTGCTTTTATTCCCCGACAAAACATCCACCGTCCTTCTTCATTTCTTCTTTCTTTATCGTAGAGCAAGTTAGGATTTATCCAGATAAGGTGTCTGCCAGCTGAAGGGAGGACTCTATAAGAATATGTGTAAGAATGAATGAAAGCGCGTTTCGTTTACCAGTTATCCAGCGGGCTTCATCGTGCAGTGGAGTGGTCACAAATCATCACACATTCCTGGGTGTTCCTAACAAATGTACTGGTGGTGGTTGCTGTTATTGGGCTCAGCCTCCCAGTCCCTTCCCAGTGGTTGATCCAGTTAACTCTTTTTCAAATTCAGTTTCTAATGAAACATTCACCTCCAGGCAGCTTGGGCCCCTTACCAAGAGAGTCTGCATATTTGTTAACACTCACGCACTCTGTATTTGTTGAGTGTGTGAAGAACTGCAGTGGACTTCTCAGATCTGTTCCGAATTGTCCATTTCTGCAGCGGTTAGTGACTGAGCGTTTCCATGCACTGACCCTTATTACGCCTTACCTGTTTCTTCCAGTTGGTTTAAAATTGGTTTCGTTTTAAGGTACGCTTTGCGAAGTTGGAGTCGGGAGGTTTCCTGAAATAATGTCCAAGAAACACCCCGAGACAGGAGTGTGTCTCTCCGTGTTTTAGTTTCGTGTAGGAAATGGCAACCCACTCCAGTGTTCTTGCCTGGAGATCCCAGGGACAGAGGAGCCTAGTGGGCTGCCGTCTGTGGGGTCGCACAGAGTCGGACATGACTGAGTGACTTAGCAGCAGCAGCAATGTGTGTACTCAGTCACTTATGACACTTTTGTGACCCCAGGGACTGTAGCCCAGCAGGTTCCTCTGTCCATGGGATTCTCCAGGCAAGAATACTGGAGTGGTTGCCATGCCCTTCTCCAGGGGATCTTCCTGACTCTGGGATCGAACCTGCATCTCTTACATCTTCTGCATTGGTAGGTGGATTGTTTACCACTGAGCCACTTAGAAAGCCCTGTTTGTCAAGGTACAGGCACTATTTTTAGGAAGAGGGGAGTAAATATACTAGGAGAGGAGATCCCAATGGTTTACTGATTGATTTTCTGTAATTTTTTTGTTAAGTTCATTTTGTATTGTGGTATACAAATGAGAGTTTCAACCATACAAATAGGTGTATCCATTCTCCCCCAAACTCCCCTCCATCCAGGCTGCCACGTGACATTGAGCAGAGTTCCCTGTGCTGTCCAGCAGGTCCTTGCTGGTTCTCCATGTTAAACACAGCAGTGTGTCCATGTCCATCCCAGACTCCCAACTACCCCTTCTCCCATCCATCCCCCTCGTGACCATAAGGTTATTACAGAGTATTGAGTAGAGTTCCTTGTGCTGTCCAGCAGGTCCTTGCTGATTCTCCATTTTAATACAACAATGTGTACATGATCATAGACTGATTCCCAGTGTATTATTGCCTCCAGAAAATTCCTCACTAGCCTGAACTATCTTCAGTGATGGGATTAGGTTTCATCGAAACCTACCAGATGCAGCATGAGATTTTCCTCTGTGCTGGGTTTGCTAAGATGTTTACATCTTCTTTTTTGTTTTCCTGAGTGTTTTAATTGGGAAATTTGCATCCAGGGATGCCTCTGAACACAGCATCAAGAAGGCGCTTCTTAAGAGGTTCCTGCAGAAGTTCATGCGAATCTTGAAAGCTGGTTGGGATAACCATGGGAGCAAGAATGGCTTTTCTTGCTGAAGGACCAGCAATTGAATATATTTCAACACTATTAGCCATCTTCTTGTTGACTTTATGGTGATGAACATTTTGAGCAGGACTCAGTCATTCCCTTTTTCTGTAACTGAAAATAAGAAGAATCATGACCCAAATCCATAACCTTGAGGGATTTCCATAAATACCTGAAATTGCATATAATTGCCTAAGAGACCAAATCATCAAGCTCACAGTTGAATTTGTCTCTGGTTCTCAAATTAACATGCTTTCAAAGCTGGAACCCATTTTGCTTAAATCTGTAAACATCTAGAGAGAGATTAAGCTTACATCTAGGCCCAAGGCAAGTGCTTTAGGGATTTACAGTACAATGCATTGATTGCCTTAGAGTCCTTTAAGCCTATGGGATTAAACATTTGTATTAATGAAAATCCCATCCTGGTGTGACCATGCAGTTTTATTTCCTCAGGCAGTGTCTCGCTAATGTAAATATGCAGGAGTATCACGATAGAAGTCAATTAGAAATGATCAGCATGTGTTCAGCAAGACTGGGTCATATTCTCTGATCGCACCATATTGTATGGATTCTCAGTCTTTGTGGACAGTTTCTTGACTAGCTTAAGGATCTCTTAGCGTTAACATGTAGGACTATATCTAAAACACAATGTTGTTTTGTTTTGGTTTCCAAACTCAGTGCCACATTCTTGCCTAAAGAATGGTTTTACTTAATAAACAAGATTCATAACAATATTGTTATGATAAACAATCGTTAACAGCGATGAACACATCTACCTTTAGTCAAAAGGGTCTCTTTGCATGTACTTTTTTCCTCCCCATCTCGCTCTTTGAAACAGTGTCTGACATCTGGTTCTTACGTTTCTCTGAACAAGTGTTTTTCTTCATTCACGCAGCTGCTGTTGTTGTTGCCCTCTTGCTAAGTTGTATTCGACTCTTTGTGACACCCAGGACAATAGCACGCCAGGCTTCCCTGTCTTCCACTGTATCATGGAACTTGCTCACACTCATGTCCATTGAGTCAGTGATGCCATCCAACCGTCTCATCCTCTGTCGTCCCCTTCTCCTCCTGCC
>NW_011494570.1:70030-73211 GCF_000754665.1 Bison bison bison
CTCCAGTATTCTTGCCTGGAGAATCCCCATGGACTGAGGAGCCTGCTGGGCTACAGTCGATGGGGTCACGAAGAGTCAGACATGATTGAGTGAATAAATATATCACATAAACCAAATAAAGAGTTCTTACTGGCCAAGGCTAGAACAACTTGAGGAACAAAATTAAATACTGTTGTATTAGAATACATACTTACAGTCTCATATGGTCGTAAATGACTGAGAAAATAAAAAGGAGGTATGAGTTTTGTATTGCTGCTGGAACAAATGACTTACTGGCTTTTAACAACACATATCTAACTTACAGTTTTGGAGGTCAGAAGCACAAACGATTCTCACTGGGTAAAATCAAGGTGTACATAGGATTGAATCCTTTCGATGGATTGAAGGAAAACCTTCTTTCTTGAATTTTTTTTTTAATAGATAGAAGGCACCTACATTCTTTGTCTCAAGGTGCCCTCTTTAATCCGCAAAAAGCAATACAGAGTGCAAAGCTCCCATCAGCATAGCATTTTCCAGTCTGTGACTTCTCTCTTTCTGCGTCTGTCTTTCTTTATAAAGGACTCTTGGGAAGACACTGGGGCCCAACTGATAATCCAGGATAATTTCTTTATGTTAAGGTCAAGTGATTATCATCCTTACTTGCACCTGCAAATTTAAATCCCTCTTGCCATGCATCGTATCATATTCTCAGATTCTAGGGAGCAGGGCGCGGATCTCTTGAGGAAAATGTGACAAGAGTCTCCCTACCATGGGGGAGAGGAAGCCAAGTATACAGAAGTAGTCTAGATAATTTTTGAAGATTCCAGTTTTTGACTCATTGGAGCATGCCTCTACTTGAGTTTGGCTCTGCCTGCTGTTTTCCATCCAAGCAGTCTAAAATCCAAGGAGGAGAAACCTGCCAATGGAGAACTCTGACAACTGTGACCTTGGCCAGGGGATGGAGGTCCATTTCCACCTTGTAAGTCATGTTGAGAGCACACGCCCTTGATATGTGACGAGAAGGACATTTCACCCCCGAGCTTCCTCTCCAAAATCGTAATCCCCATCTACTCGTGAAAAATCCAAAAAAAAAAAAGGAAAAAAAAAAAAAGGCCAATTGTGGGAAATTCTCCAAAAATGCCTGGTGAGAGCTCTTCAAAACTGTCAAGGTCAGAAGAAAGAGGAAAAGTCTGAGAAGCTGTCACGGCCAAGAGGAGTCTAAGCAGACGTAATGACTAAAATGGAATGCAAGATCCTGTGACCGAAAAAAAAAAAAATGATATATGGTAAAAATGAAGGAAACCTAAATCGAGTATGGTCTTTACTTACTTGTAATATTTCACAATTGAATCATTTCTTATAACACATGGACCAGTTCAGATGTTAATAGAGCAACAGGATGTGAGACAGAGAACAACACTATATACTGTCTTGACGTGTTTTGGGTTGGTTTTTACTTTTGAAACTTTCTTAAAATCTACGTTTATGAAAAAAAGGAGCAACAACAAAAAATGAAGATTCCCAACCTACCCCTCTAATTCCCAAGGATGTTTTGAACATCCCAATGTTTGATATCAATGGAGATGTTTTCAAAGTGTCTCGCAGTTAAAATCCATGTGGGATTTTGCTTTTTTTTTTTCCTTCTTCTTATTTAAATCTTCCTGTCAATCTTACCTGCATTGAGTGATCTAGAGAAGAAGTGGATATGATTAGCTTCATGCTAACCATCAAGCATTGTCCTAAAATATACATTTATGAAAAAAAAGAGCAACAACAAAAATTGAAGATACCCAACCTTCCCCTCTAATTCCCAAGGATGCTTTGGACATCCCAATGTTTGATATCCATGCAGATGTTTTCAAAGTGTCTTGCATTTAAAATCCAATGGGATTTTTCTTTTCTTTTTTTTTTTTTTCAATCTTGCTGTCAACCTAACCGGCACTGAGTGATCTAGAAAAGAAGTGGATATGATTAGCTTCATGCTAACCAGCAAGCACTGTGTTGGCAGCTCCGGGTTTACTCTTCCTCTTTCAAGGAGTCTTGGTTCCACACGTCTGATTTTTTGCGACCACCTGGACTGTAGCCCACCAGGCTCCTCTGTCCCTGGGATTTCCCAGGTGAGAACACTGGAGTGGTTTGCCATTTCCTTTTGCAGGGGATCTTTCTGACCAAAGGATTGAACCTGCGGCTCCTGCATTGACAGGAGAATTCTTTACCGCTGCCCCACCTGGTTGAGCAGGAAGGCTTCTACATGTATTACTGAACCCAAGTGTGGCTGCTGGCTGCTAAACCATTAGAGTTCTGGCTTGTGAGAAGGAAAGTCTGCTTTATTTGGATGATGTCAACTGAGGGTAGGTGAAGCCCTCTCCAAAGGCTGACTCCTCTCAACCTGACAGTCGGGGGCAAGAGCTTTTATAGAAAGTGCAAAGGCGGTCCATGCAGAAACAGCACAGTCAACTCTGACTGTCATCTTGAAATTGGTCATTGGTGATCTGATTAGGGTCACTCCCATTATTTTAGGTACAGTTAATCTTCACTCCCAGGGTCGGTTTATTCCCATTCACTTGAATCCAGCTCTTTGAATGGCGGCAGCTTATGTCATGACTGGACTTCTCTGGTGGCTCAGCTGGTAATGCATCTGCCTGCAATGTGGGAGACCCGGGTTTGACCCCTTGGTCAGGAAGATCCCCTGGAGAAGAGAATGACTAACCCACTCCAATACTCTTGCCTGAAAAAATTCCAGGGATGGAGGAGCCTGGTGGGCTACAGTCCATGGGGTTGCAAAGAGTCGGACATGACTGAGCAGCTTCATTTTCTTTCTTTTTATGTCATGACTACAGTCTGGTCGTCATGTAGTTAACTTCTTCACCTGGTGGGGGTTTCAGTATCTATAAGACAGCTTACAGGACATGGCTCAGAATATTACTGATACCTCTTCAGAAGGAACTAAAGGTCCTTGACTTTGCTTAAAGTGAAAGTGAGTGAAAGTTGCTCAGTCGTGTCCGACTCTTTGCAACCCCATGAACGTACAGTGCATGGAATTCTCCAGGCCAGATTACTGGAGTGGGTAGCCTTCCTCTCCTCCAGGGGGGGGTCTTTCAAACCCAGGGATGGAACGCAGGTCTCCCGCATGGCAGGCGGATTGTTTACCAGCTGAGCCATCAGGGAAGCCCTGCCTTTGCTTAATGAGGGCATTATTATT
>NW_011494570.1:74150-74345 GCF_000754665.1 Bison bison bison
ACATCAAGCATGCTGGGTAACAAGATACATTTCTGATCTAAAGTGATATCTTTCGTGGAGGTACATTTGGGGATGTTAGGAGGTGTGTACACATGGCTTAGTCTGTGGGGATATATCTGTGTGTGTGTGAGCGTGAGTGAGAACGTGTCTCATGCAGACAAATAGTTACAACAAATAGTAACAAAGGTTAAGCTG
>NW_011494570.1:74567-76992 GCF_000754665.1 Bison bison bison
GGTCAAATGAAAAAAAAAAAAAAAAAACAACGACAAACCTACGCAACCTAAAAGTTGAGATTGATGTTTTATCTGATGGCCTTTCTGAGGACTTAAGCTTGGGAGGCAGGCTCTAGGATTACTCTGATGGAATGGTCCAAAGACAGTCAATGAAGATCCAGGATCTAAAGGATATTTTGCAGCGAAGACCAGGTTGTCAGGATATGAAAATATGATAGCTACTTAATGAAAACCAGTGACCTCAAATTAATGAATGTAGCATTGTTGTTGTCTTTTTTTTCTATGAATGAAGAGTTGCAAGAGTCTGGGCTCTTGGAAATAATTCCTTTGATGTGCATGTCAGCTCTCGGGGGCCAGCATCCTGTTTTTCCCCATCCTGAATCCCCTCAGGGTACCCATAGCTGCTGGCTTGATTTCCTACGGCATCCTTTGTTTATCAGTGAGGCAGGCATCCTTGCTGAGTCTCATGTGTTGATCCCTTTACAGCCAATCTTGCAGATGTGGGAGTCACAGAAGACTTGTCCTGGGGCAGGGGGTGTTTCCTCCTGTCCTTCCATCTCCCACAGTCTCAATTGCCCCGGCCCCCCTCTAAAACTCCCCCCTCAGAGCAGTCCACTTCCTTTGCTTCTAGAAAGTGAGTCCTCACCCTAGCCTTACTGAAAGCTCAGCCTCTCGGCACAGTGGAGCCAAATCATGTCTCAGAGCCAGAGTGCTGCACGCGGTGGAAAAGGCTAGCTTTATTGCTTTGCCAATAAAGAGAGACACTCTGGAACTTCTGCCTTGAAAAACTCCGTGTCTCAACCCCAGAGGACTTGATTAGGGTTTTGTTTTGTTTTTTTTTTAAATAGCAGTTGGGTGAGAGGTGTGGTCTCGGACAAGACTGGGATGTGAGCAGAGCTTGCAGTCCCTTAATCTCATCTGTCTTGAGAATCCTTTGGGCTGCAGATCAAATCAGTGAATCCTGAAGGAAATCAACCCTGGAGATTCATTGGAAGGACTGACGCTGAAGCTGAAGCTCCAGGACTTTGGCCACCTGATGCAAAGAGCCAACTCATTGGAGAAGACCCTGATGCGGGGAAAGACTGAGGGCGGGAGGAGAAGGGGGAGACAAAGTGTGAGATGTGTGATAACATCAGGTCAATGGACGTGAGTTTGAGCAAACTCTTGGAGGTGGTGAAGGACAGGGAATCCATACCTGCTTCAGTCCGAGGGGTTGCAAAGAGTTGGACATGACTTAGGGACTGAATAGCAACAAGAGCTTCAGTCCCTTATTGGTTAGAAGATGATAGACTAGTCCTCTGTTGCCTAGTAACTACCTGATCAATGACACATCTCTGATAGCCAAGAACGCATCCATTTCCCCCATTTGTTGCTGCTGTCCAATCGCTCAGTCGTGTCTGACTTTGTGACCCCATGGATTGCAGCACGCCAGGCTTCCCTGTCCTTCAGCATCTCCCGGAGCTTGCTCAAACTCATGTCCATTGAGTCGGGGATGCCATCCAGGTATCTCATCCTCTGTTCCTTTCCCGTAACCCAGTATATAATAACTTCCTCTGTATGGAAAACAGTGCTTTTAGCCTAAGCACTACACTTTTTGAGATACTTACTTAAGATAACATGAATAGATAATACTTAGAATTTCCCCTTGCAAGGGACAGAAAAAATACATATATTTTTTAATATGTTGTATGATGTTTTGCTCTTTCTGAAGTGAGTCACAAAGAGAAAAACATGTATGGTATTTTAATGCGTATATCTGGAATCTTAAAAGGTTGGTTTAGGTGATCTTAGTCACAAAGCAGAAATAGAGCCACAGACATAGAGAAAAACATAAAGACACCAAGGGAGGAGGGAGAATGGGGTTGATTTGGGAGATTGCATTTGATACATATGCTGTTGATACTCTGTGTAAAACAGGTAACTAATGAGAACCTACCACACAGCACAGAGAACTCTGCTCACTGCTCTGAGATGACCTAAATGGGAAAGAAATCCAAAAGAGATGGGAGATATATATATATATATTTATCTGATATATATATATAAATATATATATATTTATCTGATTCACTTTGCTGTACAGCAGACACTAACACAATATTATAAACAACTATACTACAATAAAAAATTTTTTTGAAATAAATAAAAAGCAAAAAATGTAGTACCCTATGTAAGATTAAATGAAAATAGTTTTATTCATAAAAAATTAATGTGAGCTGATGACTCACATTAATGTTAATGTATTAACATTTTTAATACAGTATATCACATTAAAAGCAATAGTTCAATGGTTTTTGCGGGTTCTGTCAAGTAGATCTTACATAGATAATGTGATTTCATAGCACCATTTGGTGACTTTATAGGGCAATTTGCATCATTGTGGTAATGTATCATCATCTATATTTAAAAAAAAAAAACACATGTA
>NW_011494570.1:77153-78708 GCF_000754665.1 Bison bison bison
AAAAAAAAAAAAAAAAAAAGACATCCTTCAGGAGTGGGGACTGAGATATTTCATTTTTAAAATCGCATTGAAATTTTAATGAAGGAATGGCTATACATTTGTTTGAAGTTATTTAAATATTCCCTTTCATATTTAGAGCCATCTCCCCACGAGCTTTGCTGGAGATGCTAATTATTAGATGTAAAGGAATAAGATTCTGGCCTTCTGGGGACCGAGAGAAAACTCATGGCCCGTCTGGACCTTGAAACACCTTTTCAGTAGCTATGGAATAAGTGTATTCTGGACTAAATTACAGCAGACTCTTTTCCTGTGTCCTCTAATCCCTGTATTGACATAGTTCATGAATGTAAGTAAATGAGATACTCAAGAGAACTCGGTTGGTTTTTTAGGCCATTTAATTAGTTATATTTGAGAGAACAAATATTGCAGCAGCTTACCGACAAAGAACAAAAGGGTGGGAATTTAAATATACAACATTACAGGCGACATCTAATTATGTTTCTGGGTCAGACTGCTGTATCAAATTAATTTAAAATTGTGGTGTGGCGAATAATTTCCATCAGAATCTCAGCAGGTGTTTCTTGCTTCCATTGACAAGCTCATTCGAACATCTCGTCTGTACGCAGAAAAACCAAACTGTGTTGAGAAATCAGGGGAAGGTTGGAAGACTTGTCTTTCCCTATTTCCAAACATACTGTAAAGCTCAGACAGTAAGGTACTCACGTGTGCAGAAATATAGAAGGAGATATAATTAGAGTCCAGGAATAAGCCCTTGCATTCATAGGCAGTTGAGTCGTAAAAATAGTGTCACAACACTTCATTGAGGAGAGTGTGTTTAATTAATCATTGGTGCTGAGACAACTGGATAAGAGATGCATTTCAAACCTCTCCTCATAGCATGTGCCAACATTCACCGAAAATAAATGAAAAGTAGACGTCACAGGAAAACTTCAAACATCTAAGAAAAAAACATAAAATCTTCTGGGTTTTCTGTTAGGCAAGGATTTCTTAGATATGGTATAAAAAGCACAAGCTTTTTAAAAAAAATCGATAAGTTAGACTTTCTTGAAATTTAAAACTTTTCACTTTGACAGAAGCTGATGCGATTTTATTTTATTCTGGGAGCTGGCACTGATAGCTTAAGGGTGAACGGTGTGGGATTTGTGATCTCCAAAGAAGATTTCAGGACCGGGGACCAGGCTTATCCCTCAAGAACTTTTGTGTGGCAGAGTTTTATTGAAGTATGAAAACGGACAGAGAAAGCTTCTGAGAGAGACATCAGAAAGGGGAGGGAGAGTGCCCCGCCTAGCTAGTCTCAGCAAGGGAGCTGTATACTTTTGTCACAGTTAATCAAAAGAATGTCTCAAGGTTGTAAAGGTCTTAGCAGACCCACTCCTGTAATTTACATTGGAAGATGACAGGATTAGCCAGAAGGTTTTCAAGAAGGAGGAGAAACTGTCCTCAAGCCGGATACATTGTTGTTATATAACCCTTAGTACAGAGTTTAAACTGAGTTGTTGGTTCTTTACTCATCAGTTCTGGGCTTAAAGGGAAA
>NW_011494570.1:78909-100145 GCF_000754665.1 Bison bison bison
AAAAAAAAAAAAAAACCAAGGCATTTGTCCATTCCTTCTCCTTGAGAATTCGAGACACCTGTCTCTTTTTTTGAGAGCCCCAGACCCCTCTCTCCTGCTTGGAGACCCCGGGCGTCTTATCAGCTTGCCTAGGAATTGACTCTCTCAGCACCATGCCATGCGTCTGTTCTGCCCAGTGTGGTTGTTAGTAGTCCTTCTTCTGAGGCCTTTCCTTAAGGATGCTCGCTGAGCTGACTCTTCAGTCTTGCCACGGCCTGCAGTCTTTTCCATCAGCTGTTATGCGCCACGCAGGTCTCTGCGCTGCAGTGCTGTGCTTTTGCACGTGCTTCAGTTTTCCGTCAATTTGGCATGTGTCATCCGTGTCCGTGACTCTTGCACGTTGGACAGGGAAGAGAGATGCCGGGTAGTCACCCAGATCTGCCTCTAATGGGGCTTTGGCCCATCCCATCGAGCCCTTGACGGGTGATTAGCACTGCCTTCAACCTGGGTTTCCAATGCCTTTCGTCCTCCTACATTTCAAGTGATACCTGAGGGCTTTCCTTGGTGTCCCGGTTGTAAAGAATCCACCTGCCGCTGCAGGACACCCAGCTTCGATACCTCACACGCCTCTGAGCACCTGAGCCCGTTGACGCCACCACTGCACCCACGCCCAAAAGCCTGTGCTGTTCTACAAGAGAAACCCGCGCACTTGAGTGCATGCAAAAAGCTCCAAAAGCCAGCACCAAAACCAAGACCCAGATCAGCCCAGAGTAAAAATAAATATATACTTAAAAAAAGACACCTTTGATTAAACCCAAAGAGAAGCAGCAGACCAGGAGGAAAGATTTGCACGTTATCTGCAGTAAAAGAGCTGTCTCTACAAAATATAAAGGACTCTTTCTTACAAGAATGATGAGCCAAGAAATCAGTTTTTAAAATGGGCAAAATATTTGCATCGATCAGCTGGTAAATAATCCGCCTGCAATGTGAGAGACCTGGGTTCGATCCCTGGGTCAGGAAGAAGCCCTGGAGAAGGGATAGGCAACCCACTCCAGTATTCTGGCCTGGAGAATCCCATGGACTGTATAGTCCATGGGGTTGCAGAGAGTCGGACACGACTGAGCGACTTACACTTTCACTTTGCACTTTTACCCATTGAAAAAGATTGTACAGGAGAAGATACTTGATAAGATTAAGTCATTATCTAAATTCAAATTAAGGCCGCAGTGAGGTACCGCCTCACCCCCACTAGGATGCTTACAATAGAACAGATAATAGCACATCTTCGGTAAGAAGTGGAGGAATTGGAACTCACATACACTGCTGATGGGAATATACTGTGATTCAATATACTTTTTAGACTATTAAACAGGAATGAGTCCTGAGAAGTAGCACTTCCACTCCTCCATATCCACTTAAGAAAAATTAAAATATGCACCCATAAAAATATTGAATGTAAATGGTTCATGGGCTTCCCTTGTAGCTTAGGGGGAGGAAAAAAAAAATGCCTGAACTGCAGGAGACCGCCTGGTAATCTAAGAGGTGCAGCTTCGATCCCTGCGTTGGGAAGATGCTCTATAGCAGGAAATGGCAGCCAGCTCCAGTATTCTTTCCTGGGGAATCCCATGGACAGAGGAGTCTGGTGGGCTACAGTCCATGGTATTGCAAAGTGTTGGACATGACTTAGCGACTGAACCAGCAACTGTTCATAGCAAGACAGAAAGGAATACATATTCTGTGAATGTAGTTATAGGAGACGCACCAAAATGGCAAGCCTACGCTTGTCATTAGTTGACTAAGAGAGATTGATGTTAGAAATATTGAATGCCTACAGTGGACAGAAGCAGTCATTTTAGGGGCATGGAAATGTTCTCAAATCAGGTTACGCTGTGAGTAATATGGTACTGTTCAGTAGCTCAGTCGTGTCCGATTTGTTGTGACATCTTGGACTGTAGCCCGCTGGGCTTCTCTGTCCATGAGATTTCCCAGGTAACAATCCTGGAGTGCTTGCCATTTCCTCCTGCAGAAGATCTTCCCGACCCAGGGATCGAACCCACGTCTCCTGCATTGGCAGGTGGCTTCTTTACCACGAGCGCCACCTGGGAATCCAAGGTTACGTTGCTGGTTGAACAACTCCATGTATGTGTACACACAGGCACACAGACACAAATCCTTCAATTTCACACCTTGGTGAGTTGATTTTGTGATTGAAAATTATCCCTCTCTAGAGCTCTTACACATCATACTTGTGTGATCAAAGAAATTTGCTGAAGCCTTGAAGACACTGCCTTTGTATTGGCACTTAATCAGTGATATAACTAGGCTGTGTGACTTCTAAAAACATCACAAATCTTCCAAGCATTTTCCTGCACCCCTGTGGAGCGGGTAGGGATAGTTTCCTTCAATACTGCCTCTCATCCTTCCCCAGGGAAGAATTCCAGATTCCTGCAATTCCATGGACTGACGGTGAGCCTGAAGACACTGAGAACTGGAGCTTGAGAAAGAACTCTGGCATTTAACTCAGCCCAGACCTTGCAGAGTGGCCTCTGTTTGGGTTTCAGGCAGGCCAGCGATCCTGTTCCTGAGATTTCAGCTGTGGCTGGGGAGACAAAGGAGTCTTAAGAAGAAGAAAATCCAGAAGAAGGCAGGGCTATAAGGGCAGACTCATGCGAAAGGCAGAGTGCAGGTGTTCCAAGTTACAGACCGTTGTCATTGCCTACCGAGCGGGAAAGGCTGTGGTCAAGGGAGGTAGTCAGATTTCACGACGAACATATTTTCTGGGAAAGAATTTGCATCATCAGATAACACTTTCAGTCCCTTAATCCATTCCACGTCTCTTGAAAGTGAAAGTTGCTCAGTCGTGTCCAACTCTTTGCGACCCCATGGACTGTACAGTCTGTGGAATTCTCCAGGCCAGAATACTGGAGTGGGTGGCCTTTCCCTTCTCCAGGGGATCTTCCCAACCCAGGGAATCGAACCCAGGTCTCCCGAATTGCAGGAGGATTCTTTACCACTTGAGACACCAGGGAAGCCCACACCTTTTTTTTTTCCAGTGTCTTTTCTTTTTCAATGAAAGAGGTGACCTCTTTTTTTAAAAACTTAGAAAATCTTCAAAAAGCTGAAATTTTGATCAGAAATGCAGAGGAATTTATTTCTAGCCTCCACATAGACTATGTCTGTAAGAAAGGCATTTCTTAGACTTCTCTGGTGGTTCAGGCATTAGGACTCTGTTCTTCCACTGCAGGGGACACAGGTTCCGTCTCAGGTTCTGTAAGGTGCATGGTGCAGTCAAGAAAGCAAGGTATTTCTTACACTATTCTTAACGACATGTAGCCATAAATTCAGCCCATGAGATAGCTTGGAAGTAGGTTTTATACTGATAAACTATGAACTGAACAGTGCAGAAAACAATGGCGCTTATTTGAAGAAGGTTGTTTCTTTAAGTTTGTTTTAAGATCTTTCGTTGCAGTGGAATTCTTGGACATGAATTGACTTCCGTGTTAAGCTGCTGGCTATAACAGGTTGAATCATCAGGGTCATCACTTCAGTCCTTCAGTCGTGTCCCGACTTTTTGCTGTCACATATATTGCAGCACGCCAGGCCTCCCTGTCCATCACCATCTCCTGGAGTTTGCTCAAACTCCTGTCCATCAAGTCAGTGATGCCACCCAACCCTCTCATCCTCCGTTGTCCCCTTCTCCTCCTGACTTCAATCTTTCCCAGCATCAGAGTCTTTTCAAATGAATCCGTTCTTCTCATCAAGTGGCCAAAGGATTGGAGTTTCGGCTTCAGAATCAGGCCTTCCAATGAATATTCAGGACCGCTTTCCAAGCTCTCCTCAGAGACTTTTATGTGGGTAGCTTGAGATTGTCTACAGTGGGGAATATTTAAATCTTAAAAAATCTACCAGCAGAGGGAATCAGGTTTTCAGCTTCCCTCCCAGTTCTGCTTGGTTAATCCATGTGATTCTTCCAATACGCAACCCTTGTTGAGGGATGAAAACAGCAACTTCGGATCTTGATTTCAAAACATGATGCTGTCCCCTGAGTTTGTAACAACTGTAGTTGCTTTTTAAGATACAAGTCTTGTGGGTGACAGGGACGAGGTTTATCCAGGAAGGAATGTAAAGGGAAAGTGTTACTGCCTCTGTAGTATCCAAGTCTTGGCGACCCCATGGGCTGTATAGCCCACCAGCCTCCTCTGTCCGTGGGATTCTCTAGTCTGAGACACTGGAGTGGGTTGCTATTCCCTTCTCCCAGGGGATCTTCCCGACCCAGGGATCAAACCCGGGTCTCCCACACTGTGGGCAGATTCTTGACCCTCTGAGCCACCAGGGAAGCCAGGAAGGAAAGTAAAGACCATTTTTTTCACTATTGGCCACCACCACTCAGGTTTTCCAGAACTAGCATATACATCCTAGTGGGCCAGATCTGTCTGTAAAAAGAAGGCAGTTGAGCGAATGGAATAATTCAGTGATATTTAATGTTTTTGCTTCTTGTATCTTAAAGATATAGAAACCCAAATGGCAGACTGCATACAGAGAGCCTTGTTTGGGGTTTTTTTGTTTGTTTTTGAGGGTTTTTTGGTGGCATTAAGGGAACCTCTCTGTTCATTTTGCTGACAAGGAAATTTCAAGGTGGTTTATGTTTCATGTCATCCAGGTAGGTGACTTTATTTATTTATTCTTTTTTTTTAAAACAACAATAACCTTAAAGCAATATTTAATAAGTATTCGAAACACAGAAAAACATGATTTGTAGTGTTTTATCTTGATTTCAGAAACGCTTGTTGAGGGTGTTAGCTTACAGTAGACCAAAGAAATCAATTCTGTGCAGTCTTCTCTACTAGTTGTAGTTTCTTTTAGAAACTTAGAATTGTTTCTTTTCAGCTCCTAGTGACAAGTGAGCATTCGTGATTTAAATAAATTGTACTGACTGTCTGATGTTTATCAGGAATGGTATGCTTTTAAGTTCTTATGCATGAAACGAATGTCAATTTTAAGATATTTTGAATCATCTTTCATGTTTATTATAGTTTAACGTGTTTCTTCTTAATGTATAGAATTTCCTAAGCAAAGTGTATCAGTGACATTTCAAAAATGTATCTAGATTATTACTTGTTAAAATTAGAGGCATATTTCATATGCATTTCTTTTTAAAATTTGGGAAACCCTTTAAAAATAATTTGATTTCCTTTTTTTTTTTTTTACAACTCACATTCCCTTTTTTGTTTTTTTTTTTTGCAGTAGTATTATTTTAACCCTGAAACTGCATTTTCACTGGGTATCAAATTTTTTTTTGCAAGTAACATTTTGAATTTGTTCTTCTTGACATATTTATGTTTATATGCATTTTGCATCTCCCTATTTCATGTTTTTGAAATCCGATGTAACAGATTTCAGCTTTTTGTATAACGTTTTTTTTCTTTGACTGCGTAGTATCTTTCTTCTGAATTTTTTTGCAAACCTGTTGTTTTTGAATTCTCTTTTTTTTTTTTCCCTTTATTTTCCTTCTCAATATGACCCCAGGAGCCAAGTCAAAGAAAAACGCTGATGGTATAACGAGTAATGACGGTGGTGAAGATGAAGGTATTTTTTGTTTTTTACAAAGCTCGATCTTGATGCATGATTTTATATCTTTTTTTTTTCTTTTTTCCATTTCAACCTGTTTTTCCTCCCCTTATCTGAAGAGAGTACACTTCTGTGTGCTTATTTATTTTCTTCTTGTTTGGGGATTACTGTCATTTTTAACCACAATGGCCATGTAACCCCCCTGGGAGAATGTAGATACGTGTTTCTCAATATGAAGTGAGTAAGAAAATGCCATTTACAAGGAAACTCACTGTTTTCTTTTTCCTAAGTTTTTTTTTTTTTTGGCTTGATCACAAGAAGAGAAAGTAAGATTTTAAGGCATGCATGTATGCGTTCTTTTCTTTCTTCCAAATGTTCTTTTGTAATTT
Organism: Bison bison bison; assembly: GCF_000754665.1. Lineage (NCBI taxonomy): Eukaryota > Metazoa > Chordata > Mammalia > Artiodactyla > Bovidae > Bison > Bison bison. The sequence continues at coordinate 84,846 of NW_011494570.1, forward strand.
TGTGTTGTATTTTTGAGCTTTGGTCTTGCTGGTTTCTTCTGTGGACACCAAGACAGCTCAGTACAACTTTTTTTTTGGTGGGGGGGGGGGCGGCTGGCGTTTCCATCTTTGTTTGTTTTTACGATTGTTTCCCCCAAATGTACTGATTACAAAATAAGGTTTTCAAAGCATCTTCTCAGTAACACACACGAAAAAGTGTCTTGAGGACAATTTGTTGTTTCTCTCTGAAACCCATTTTGGAAGCTTTAAAGGAAAAATAAAAATAAAAAGTAGGGGGTATAGCAAAGAATTGAAAAAGGCTGAAAAGCTAGGTCTTTGCATCTCTGTTTTCACACCATGGCTGCTTTCAGAACTTTTTTTTTTCCCCCTCCTAAAAATGTTTAGTTGCTATGGAGAGTTTCTTTCTGAAGGCTCTCAAACTGTTGGACAGATTACCCACTGGAAGTAGAGTGATGTTTTTTTAAAGACGGAAGATAACGCAGCATGTAAACCATCATTAGCAAGTGGTTATCTTCTTCCTTCAGTGGAACAAATGGTTTAGAAGAAAAGAAACAGCTTAAAATGAGCCTTTGCAGGCTCGGGCAGGTCGGGTCTGCCTCTGTGTGCTCAGTCGCGCAGTTGTGTCCGACTCTTGGCAACCCCATGGACTGTAGCCCACCAGGCTCTTCTGCCCATACGATTTCCCAGGCAAGAATACTGGAGCGGGCTCCCAGTTCCTTCTCCAGGGGACCTTCCCAACCCAGGGATGCAACCTCGTGTATTCCATTGGCAGGCGGATTCTTTCTGCCCTGAACACTCAGGAACGCCCAAGGCAGACTGGCATGGATTTCTGACTATTTAAGTTAAAGGGACGAGCGCCCTTGATGGACGTGTGGTTCTCTGGCTAAAAGACAATTTAAAGTGGACCAGAGACCCGTCCTTGCTGGGAAGCAAAAGTTCCCTCAAAAAAAGTTCGCCTTTTTATCACTTGCTTGGTTTTCCCACAGTCATAGATTTCTTTCATAAATCAGCAGGTCTCTGACAAAAGCTCTGCCAGGGTTGCCTCCTCACCCGCTATTCTCTCAATATGACTATTATTTAATGTTTTGTAGACCCGCATTCAGAACGTTCCCCTTGCTTTCAGTATTCACCGTAGAAGTTTCTTCTGATGCCTCTGGAGCACGACAGCTGCCCTGAGTCATCAGCTACCCTGTCCTTGTCAGGCCGCAGACCACCTATAATTTCATCCTTATATAACCAACTACAGGTGTCATTTGCATCTTGCACCCTTGTATGCTTTTAGCGTCTTATTCCTTTTTTTATCACTGGCATCTGTTTTCACAATCCCACCAGCTACCTGTTATATTAAAATGCCTTCTCCTTTTAAATACCAAGAAACTGTTATTTTTTCTTTTCCCCTAACATTGAATAAATATGACATCTGATTATTTCTTCCCCGAGCTCACAAGAACCTTCTTCTGTGTGTCTCGGAAGGTAATAGCTGTTAACCTAACTTCCCCCCCCCCCCCGAGGGAACCCCTTAAAACAGTCCGAAAAATGTCAACTTCTTTCTTTCCTGTAATGCAACCAAGAAGGGTAACATAAATAAGAACTCAAGCAGTAAATCAGTGTCCAGAGACACTAGAGGATGGTGTAAAACACCACACTTTATTCGGACGATGGTTGATTAAAGAGTTCCACACAGCACATGATGAGTGAGGGCCTCCCAGGAGGCTGCGTGGTGAAGAATATGCCTGCCAGCACAGAAGGTGAAGGTTCATTCCCTGGGTTGGGAAGGTTCCCTGGAGAAGGGCATGACACCCCACTCCAGTATCCTTGCCTGGAGAATCCCATGGACAGAGGAGCCTGGCAGGCTATGGTCCATGGGGTCCCAGAGAGTCAGATGCGACTGAGCGACTGGTGAGTGAAAGATTCAAAAAGGATTTTTTACTTCTTCCTTAAATTTTACATGAGAAAATTGTGCTCTTCTGCTGTGGGTTAAGTATCTACAGACAGATGGGTGGCTTGACACTTCCTGTACACGACTGTGACCACAAGGTTCTATGGCCTCCGGGAGGGTGTTTGGTAGCAACCAGGAGCCTGTTTACAGATGGTGCTCGTAATTCATTTTATGAGCAGCCTCCATCCACATGTTGGTTTATTTCCTTAAAACTCTTTCTTGATCATTCAAACATGTCTCCATCAATTAAGCAAAAAAAAAAAGTTTTTAAGGAAAAAAAAGTAAATACAAGTACAGATACGTTTGCTTTTTTCTTGATAACACACATCCATCACTCGCTCAGTCATGTCCGACTCTCTGCGATCCCATGGACGGTAGCCCTCCAGGCTCCTCCATCCATGGGATTCTCCAGGCAAGAATACTGCAGTGGGTTGCTATTTGGTAACGGGCAGGTATTTAAATGACACACATGTATATGTTTATACATACAGAAATTCCCAGAAGGAATTACAATCGAGGTCACGATTCTTAAACACTACATATAAGCTCAAGGGACAATGAACACCAAAGACGTTATTTGATCACAGCTTTTGAGAAAGCAGACAACTGCTGGCCAGATTTCTCTTGTCACAGACCATTGTAAAGTAGGATTTTCATATCAATGTCAAAGTCATGGTGACTAAGGATACTCTGGTTTCAAATCACACTGGGAGTTTTTATTCCATGTGGAATTGAGCAGGATTGCAACCTTTTCATCTTGAGGTTGCAGGCTTGTGCCGTCTTTATTTCAGTTCACATCTCTTTCACTTTTTTTTCTCTTTCTGTCACTTCAGTTGGCATATCGTTGCAAACAGTCATTTAGAGAAAAGACACTTGCTTGGGCACCTTCCTTTGCTTTTCCACCCTTCTGTTCTGTTGATCATTTTTAACCATTGTTTTCTTCTTGCAATAGTGTATCGAGAGCTTGGGGTTTCACTACTAGCAGTATGTTCTCATCATTAAGTCGAAAGTGGATCTTGAAGTTCAAATGTTTGACTGAAGAAGGCAGTTACAGTAAAAATTGATAATTTTGAAGTTGACTTTGCACTAACTTAGATAATTAAAATATATGCTTTAGTAGATACTATGTATGCGTGTTAGTTGCTGAGTCGTGTCCGACTCTTTGTGACTCCATGGACTGTAGCCCACCAGGCTCCTGTGTCCATGGGATTCTCCAGGCAGGAACACTGGAGTGAGTTGCGTGCCCTTCTCCAGGGGATCTTGACATCCCAGTGATCAAACCCGGGTCTCCTGCATTGCAAACAAATTCTGTACCACTAATAGAAGCCATGGGCTTCTTCAGTGCATGTCCCCTTCTGGGGTTTGATTACTACGTAGGGAAGAAGTGATTCATTCATCTCAGTGGTTAAATCTGTAGTGTCATAGGTACATATGGAAGCATACCCATACATACAAGCTCATTCCAACGTCTGCATCATTTCTATGAGTAGAAAATGTAGCAACATCGACTATTATCCTTAACCATCTTAACTGTTGTTTTAGTCGCTCAGTCTTGTCCAACTCTTTGCAATGCTAGGCTTCCCTGTCCTTCCGCACCTCCCAGAGTTTGCTCAGACTCATGTCCGTTGAGTCCATGATGCCATCTGACCATCTTAACCGAGGTATTCCTAATTCAAGAAAGGGCCATGCGATGGATTCCCATCCCAACTAGGGAAAGTCACTCACGTCTTTTGGCCGAGTCTCGGTTAATCAGTGTGATTTTTTTTTTTTTCCCCTTACTTGGCTCTTTCTTGCAGACATCCATGATCAGAACAGCAAGAAGCCGGTGATGGTGTACATCCACGGTGGGTCCTATATGGAGGGCACGGGCAACATGATCGACGGCAGCATCCTGGCCAGCTACGGCAACGTCATCGTCATCACGATTAACTACCGGCTGGGGATCCTAGGTGAGTGAGCGCCTGCTGACCACGCGTGAGTTCTGCTTCTTGTTCTGTGGGGGTTCCTTGCTTCCACGAATGTTACTGCAGTTCCTAGGAATCTCTGCTACAAACCTCACTTAATGCTCCAAGAGGCATCTGTTCCATCACTTTCACGGCGCACCGTCGGTCGGTCCGTCGGTTTTCTTTTTTATCACGCTAAAGATGCATCTGTTGCGTAACTTTCACATTTCCTTTTTGGTTCGTTTCTGTTACTTTTCATATTTTCATCCAGAGACTTCATTCCCTTGGACCGTCCTCAACCGTGAGAAAATTTTGCTTCTTGTTTTGTGGGCTTCGTTGCTTCCACGCATGTTACTCCAACGCCTAGGAATTTTCTGCTACAAACCTCACTTCATGCTACAAGCTACATTCCTTCCCTGACTTTCAGGTAGCACCATCCATTTTCTTTTTTGTTTCATTTTCACATTTTAATCCAATGGTTTCTTTTCCTTGAACCCTCCTCCAACAGATTCAGCCTCCTGGGTCATCGAATGAACTTGGGATGTTATGGAAAGTACTTTTCTTTCTCTGGGCTTGGCTAACATAAGCCTGTTGCGTGAACACAGTTGGGTGCTGTCTGATAAAGCGTTTGGTAACAGGTGATAACTCGATAAAGTGGACAATGGGCCATATACATGCGCTTTTGTGGTTTTGTGGCTGTGTTGATCATGAGTTGGAAACGCTTTTACTTACTCTCTAGGATACTGTGTATCTAGTGGATCTTGAAGACGAGAGGCGGTACGTGGTCACATGACTTGCATTCTCGTGTGATGAAATACTCTTATTTGAATTTTGCAACTTGCTGATATTTAATTTTGTGTAAATTTTACAATTGACTATGAGAAGACCTTGGCTAAGAGCGTAGGAATTCAAGAGCAGCAATCTGTTGTTTTGGTATTATATTCATTTTCACGAACAGTATGGTTGCGAAAAAAATAGCATTTTGATGGCAATGTTTTGAGGCTTATTTGCTGTGGTTTTTCCTGCTGTTCGTCAGTTCATGAAGAATATGCATGGTCTATGTAAGCGCATTTATTTTCTAGGCAAAAATGCACTGAGGGGGCTTCCCTGGTGGTCTAGTGGTTGAGACTCTGAGCTTCCACTGCAGGGGGTACGTGTTCAATCCATGGTCAGGGAACTAAGATTCTGCAAGCCTAGTAGCAAGGCAGAGGGAAAAAGATGCACTGAGATGGTGCAGAAAATTGAATTTGTAACAGTGTGGCTGTGATCTCTTTAGATCTGTGTGTTATAGGATGTTTATGGTAAAAAAAAAAAAAAATCTGGACTCAAGGAATTGCGTCAAACAAGAAAACATTTCTTCCAGATACACAGGTATCACCAAGAATATTTTATTTTCAACTTGATGTTTGAATTTTGTTGTGAGCATTTCGTTTCATTCACCAGTAAAACACTGACGTATAGAAGACCCCAGGGAAGTGGGACAGTTGTTGAAGTGACTTTCTAATTGAAACATGCAAGATGTCTGCACACTTGTACCTTTGGGAACAGCCATAGAGTACTTGAAATTTCAGGTTTTCAAAAGGGAAACAGTGACAGACATTACTTATTTATCTTATTGTCTTGGACTCCAAAATCTCTGCAGATGGTGACTGCAGCCATGAAATTAAGAGACACATGCTCTTTGGAAGAAAAACTGACCAACCTAGTCAGCATATTAAAAAGCAGAGACATTACTTTGCTGACAAAGGTCCGTGTAGTCAAAGCTATTTAGATTTTTCCAATAGTCAGGTATGGATGTGAGAGTTGGACCATAAAGAAGGCTGGGCACCGAAGGATTGATGCTTTTGAACTGTGGTGTTGGAGAAGACTCTTGAGAGTCCCTTGGACTGCAGGGAGATGCAACCAGTCCATCCTAAAGGAGATCAGTCCTGAATATTCATTGGAAGGACTGATGCTGAAGCTGAAACTCCAATCCTTTGGCCAGCTGATGCGAAGAACTGACTCATTGGCAAAGACCGAGGGCGGGAGGAGAAGGGGGCGACAGAGGAGGAGATGGTAGACAGCATCACTCAGCGTCTAGAGCCTTCTCGTTTCGTGATCTTTATTTCCTTTTCTTTTCTCACGCTGGTGCTCCGAGCCAAATCTTTGTCATTTCCGTTCGTTTCGAAGACTGTGGATCGCATGCCCCTCTGAGTATTTTCTTGTTTGTTTGCTTCAGAATCCTCTGGGGAGTTGCCTTGGCTACTGGTGTTTGAGACAGGAAGTGGTGTTCCGTGATCCCTCACAAAAGGTCCATTCTCAGGACGAGGTGGGCAGAGGAAGCCAGGGACCACCACGTGACCCCTGGCAGCGCTTTCAAAGAGCGCAGTGTGGGGGTCTGTATGGAGCATCACCAGCTCCCGTTGGCGCTTTCTGATCGGGGCCGTGGTTTTGGGCAAGCTCTCGCTTTGCAGGAATAGCAAAACATTTCCTCGCCTGAACGCCGTGGCGCTGATGTGACTTAAAAGGTTAGATTTCAAGAGAAATCGACGCCTGTCCCCCCTCTAACGCCCAGCTGGTATTAAGCGGCTTTACGCGGTGATCTCTTATCTGTTTGGCCCGTTTTTTGAATCTGGAACAATTCTGTGGGAATTACACATACCTTCTTTTCTTTTTCTTCCTTTTTTTAAAAAGAAAGGAAAAAAGCTTCCGATTCTAACTTTCCTCATCTGAACCGTTTTAAGTTTACCTTCTGCTGCTGAGAGTTAGAAGAAACAAATCTTGGGGAGGGCAGCACAGAAGCTGCAAGAGTCACGGCGAGGAAATGAAAGAAGCAATTTAGCATCCCCGAGACAGTCTATTTACATTCCGCGAATGAGTTCGTGTGAAGCCCAACACCACAGACCCCCTTTTATCTGAAGGTGTGAACGTGTGCCAACTTGGCCGATTGTACAGGGCGATAGATTTCGTTCAAGCGTGACTCGGTCAATCTTTCTCAGACATCTTGCGTGGACTGCTGTCCTCTTGCAAACCAGGAGGTGGTCGTTTAACTTCTTTGCTTGCAGGGAAAATTGCTATTATCGTTGTGTGAAAATATTTCAAACTGTTGGCATGCAGATATTTATTTTTTTTAATGAGTCAATGAAATGGCACAGCATCCGCTGTGACGATCATGTGTATTAGAGCTTTTCATAGGAGTAGACATTTATTTTACCAAAACATAGAAATCATCTTTTTTCTTCAAAAAGTTGTACATGCCGAAATGCTGTTTTTCTGCCTAAGGAATGGAAAAGCATTGTTTGAGATGATTACTGCTTTTTTTTATTTTTTACAGAGTAACAAATTCTGTTTTCCTATCCTCAAAGAGAAGTTTTGAAAAATGAATGATGGTCAGAAAGAAAACAGGACACTGGCATGGAATAAAAATGCAGTGGGACCTTCTCTCCACTTGCTGTCTGTCCTGTTACATTGAGAAAAGTCAGCTAACATTTCCTGAATCTCTGTAAAAGGTGGTTCTGTTCTTTCCCTTGCGAGGTGATTGTGCACACCAGTTGACCGTCCAGTGGCTTTGTGCTTGCGAGGTTTGATAGCCCAGGACTTGCTGCTGTTGCTCAGCTGCTCAGCTGACTCTCTGCCACCCCATGGACTGCAGCACGCCGGGCTTCCTTGTCCTTCACCATCTCCCGGAATTTGGTCAAACTCATGTCCACTGAGTCAGTGATGGTAGTGACCGTTAAGCCCAGTTACGGAAAAATTTCCAGTGTTATTAATAGCCTTGGACATCTTATTAACGTCACTGTTGAGTCACTGGGAGGTGGGGAAAAACTAGCCAAAAATGTAATGTTGTAGTATCTATCCAATACCACCTAAATTTCCATTTATCATTCTTTCGAAAAACAAGGATAAAGCACTTGTAATAGGAGGTCAATGAGATTATCCCCACATTTGCTTTTCAGACAAGGAATATTTTCTTTCATCAGGACTGCCTAAGGCAAACCTTGCTTAGCTAGTGAGCACCTAATTTATTGTCTAATCTAGGACTCTTTGGGAAGTGTTAATATTGCTGCTGGGCTTTCAGTGTGGTTTTGTATTCCTGAGAGCGGGTCCTTGATTGCTGATACAGTTTCCTTAAAATCTCTATTGACGGGCCACTGTGACACGTCTTCGTAATATGATGTGTGCCCCCAGCCATGATGTTTGAAAAAGAAAGGCTCTTGTTGCAGTAGATCCAAGGCTTTGTCCACCCATCCAGTGTCTAACCTCTGAAGCCCACTTAATTGTACTCTTCCTGTCTTTGACCCACGCGTGGCATTAAGACCACTGACCTAATGAACGACTTCATCAGACTTCTCGCCTGACGAGTATGTTACAGTCTGATGAAATGTCACCCATACCGTTCTATATAACTGCCTTTTTTCAAGGATTCCCAGAACATCAGAAACACATGCTCACTTTTCATGCACACACAAGCAAATTTCCATCTGGGCAACTCAGTGGCTCCCTTCTATTAAAACATTCCGGCTCTTTCTCTGCTGAAAAACGTCAGTTTTCTATTTAGCTGGTATGTACATTTCTTTTTCACTTAAGAGTTGAAGATGCCATCTACTGTTTGGTACTTTGACCATTTCCCCCCCTATAAATCTTTATTCTCTATTTGACTTTATCTTTTCCTACAGATTTTCTTTTGGATTTCTCATGGAAGTCATTTTCCCATCAGGTCAAAAGTTTGTGTGTGTGTGTGCATGCCCACGCACACTCTGTTGCTAAGTCATGTCCAACTCTTTGCAATCCCATGGATTGTAGCCCTCCAGGCTCCTCTGTCCGTGGAATTTTTCAGGAAAGAATAACTGGACTGGGGAGAAAAAAAAAGAGAATACTGGAGTAGGTTGCCACTTGTTACTCCAGGGGATCTTCCTCACCCAGTGATCTCTTTACCCCAGTGATCCTCTTGTCTCTCCTGCATTAGCAGATGAATTCTTTATCCCTACTGCCACCTGGGAAGCCCCCAAAACTTCATCAACATATCCATAAAGGAAAAAAAAAAAAAACACCATCTCTCCCTTGTGGCATCTTCATGCTTCCCTCCCAAGCCCATTCTCTTGTCTCACCTATCAGGTTCACTCTGGTTAGATTTCCACCTTGAAAAACTTGCCTTCTCATCCTCCAGAGAGAACGTCTTCACTAGTCAGTGATGGGAGAAGCTACATGGATAGAGGAAATATGAGGTATTGCCCTGAGGGGAAAGAAAAGCAAATGTGAAGAAGTACAGGAGGTCTGAGAAAATTGGGTGTGTCCAGACACTTTATGTAGGACCGCTCACAACTCCCGATGCTGGGAAAGACTGAAGGCAGGAGGAGAAGAGGGCAGCAGAGGATGAGATGGCTGAATGGCATCACCGACTCGATGGACATGAGTTTGAGCAAGCTCCTGGAGTTGGTGATGCACAGGGAGGTGTGGCATGCTGCAGTCCATGGGGTCGAAAAGAGTCGGACATGACTGAGAGACTGAACCTCGAAGCCAAATGGGGGTGGAAGGAGCCAGTGGAAGCCCTTAGAGTAAGACCCTCCATGGTGGGTGTGCGTGGGGGTGATTGGCCAGCCTGCAAACAGGCTTCCAGCCTCTGTGTCTCCAGTGATCATTGATGTTGTTCTAGAGGGAGTGGGGATGGAGGAAGGTATATCCATTAGAGTCAAGATGACATAGTTATATAGGACGGACACCCTGCAGCGGGGAAGAAGGTCAAGCTTCCTTGGTCTAGTCAGAGTGCTCAGTCACTCAGTTGACTTTGACTCGTCATCACTGCATGTGCTGTAGACCACCAGGCTCCTCTGTCCCTGGGATTTCCCAGGCAAGAATACTGGAAAGAAAGGGGAAGTGTTAGTCGCTCGGTCGTGTCCCATTCCTTGTGACCCCCGTGGACTGTAGCCTACCAGGCTTCTCTGTCCACGGGATTCTACAGGTAAGGATACTAGAGAGGTTTTCCATGCCCTCCTCCAAGGGATCTTCCCCACCCAGGGATCGAACCCACGTCTCTTTTGTCTCCTGCCTTGGCAGGTGGGTTCTTTACACTGCTCTGTCAAGCTTTCCGTGATCCAAAAGTTTTGCAATAGAGGAAAAAAACAAGATGCTTATCCCTCCCCTCTGCTAAACAGAAGGTCTTTCGTCATCTTCATCAGTAGCTCTGTGTACATTTAATACTCGCTGGGAAACTGTCAATCTGGTCTCTATTGTTGCTGGTGTGTTGGTAAGTACCAGGACCTTGGACAAAAAAGTCAGGTTTCATGTCTCTGATCATTGACTTAGGTTTTCCTCTTCTGCCTCCTGGTGGATGAAAATGCCCATTGCATTTGTTGATTTGTCCCGCACATAAGGAGGAGGTTAGGTTGACAGTGAATGCTCTATTTCTGGGATTTTAGAAGCGCATGAGGAGGGTAGATAGGGAAACCATTATGGTGGGATAAAGAACCATAGTGGTCATGAGATAGATGTCACTTCAGTTCAGTCTCTCAGGCATGTCTGACTCTTTGCGACCCCATGGACTGCAGCATCCCAGGCCTCCTCCCTGTCCGTCACCAACTCCCAGAGCATTCTCAAGCTCATGTCCATCGAGTCAGTGATGCCACAGAGAAAAGTAATACTCTGCAGCAGATAAAGGCACTGAGGGGTGGCAATGAATTTGACGGGTGATGAGAAGCTACAATAGAAAAGATTTTTTTGTTCGATCTCAAATGCACAAAATTATTGATTATCTTATGATAGAGAATTTCCTCCAACTCTTGAATGATTCAGAATTTCTTCAAAGAAGTTGCCTTGTTATTTTTTCATGCATAGTCTCTTTTGGAAATCACAGTGTTCAGACATGTTTGACAGAAGAGTCTATTCTAAAAGCACATGTTGGGACTTCCCTGGCTGTCCATTGGTTTGGAATCCACCTTCTGATGCAGGAGACACAGGTTTGATCCCTGGTCCAGGAACTAAGATCCTACATGCCCCAGGGCACCTGAACCCTCGAATGCCTCAACAAAAGATCCCACATTCTGCAACTAAGACTCGACTCAGCCAAAAATAAATATATAAATGCATTAATTATTTTAAACAGCACATGTATGTGCTTAGTCGCTCAGTCATGTCCAACTCTTTGCAACCCCATGGACTGCAGCCCTCCAGGCTCCTCTGTCCATGGGAATTCTCCAGACAAGAATGCTGCAGTGGGTTGCCATGCCCTCCTCCAAGGGATCTTCACAGCCCCGGGAATGAACCCAGGTCTCCCACATTACAAGCATATTCTTTACCATCTAAGCCACCGGGGGAGTCCATACGTTGCAGTTAACTGATTTGAGGCTGTCACATGAACTTTTCGGAGAAGGCAATGGCACCCCACTCCAGTACTCTTGCCTGGAAAATCCCATGGATGGAGGAGCCTGGTGGGCTGCAGTCCATGGGGTCGCTAAGAGTCTGACACGACTGAGCGACTTCACTTTCACTTTTCACTTTCATGCATTGGAGAAGTTGAAATGGCAACCCACTCCAGTGTTCTTGCCTGGAGAATCCCAGGGACGGGGGAGCCTGGTGGGCTGCCGTCTATGGGGTCGCACAGAGTCGGACACGACTGAAGCGACTTAGCAGCAGCAGCAGTAGCAGCATGAACTTTTGCTAATGATCACCCAGGGCATCCGATAAACAGTGCTCTTTCTTGGATGTTTTCTTGGACGTTTGCCTCGCACACAGAGTCTGTGATGATGACTCATTCTAAAAGAAAGAATCCAGTTTCTCTGCCTTCTGCCCTTTCTTCCTTTGGCTTTGCACACAGCAAAAGAGGGGCTGATCGATTTTCCTTCATTAAAGGGTGGTTTCTATCTTCATGGGGATAAACACACACAAACATCATTCTAAATGAAACACGTGAGACTTCGCTCGTGGTCCAGTGTTTAAGACTCTGTGCTCCCACCATGCAGCAGAAGGTCCCCAATTTAGTTTCCTCATTAAGGAACTAAGATTCTGTACGCTGCACAGCCAAAAAAAATTTTTAAAAATAATATGCTTTGAGTCATGACTTTAAAAAAAAATGGAAAGGAAAGAAAGGTGTGACTGGTATTTGAGTTGGGAAGAAGACGGTGTAGTGTGATTAAAAAAAAAAAACAAAAAACTAGTGAGTTCCGAGGAGTAGTGTTGAATTTGAGAGCCTCCAACATTTGCTTGATTGGGGTGAGCCTGAAATTCAGTTTCAGGCAATGATTCCTGAAATGATTTTTAACTAACACTGGTAAGAGACATACCTGGTTTTTTCCTGCATACCTTTTCTTCCTCTCTCACATGTAGTTAAAGAATTAGTCCTTAGTCCTAAGTCAGATCACTGAAAAAAGTCTCTAAAAGGCAATTGGAGTGTGAACTTGAAAGACCCTTGGGGCTGAAACGCTCCAAGACTGTACACATTCTGGCCTGCAGACCATGTTTCTTTCTCTTTTTCCCTCTCTGGACTTTCCATCATGGTCTTTATGAAAATAAATCCTTGGGTACACAAGGATCAGAGAGAATATGTTTTTCTGGTTTTGGATGTGTACCGTTTTAAAGTCTTTATGGAATTCTGTTACAGTATTGCTTCTGTTTTATACTCTGCTTATTTGGCCCCAAGGCATCTTAGCTTACTGGGATCTTCACTCCTTGACCAGGGGATTGAACTCTCACCCCCTGCAGTGAAAAGTGAAGTCTTAACCTCTGGACGACCGGGACGTCCTCAAAGAGAATATTTTAAGGGTTAAAATGTAACCCAGAAATGGCAGATATGCTATGCATTTAACAATGTAAATCATATTTAAAAAAAAAAATTTCAATCCATCAGTTCGGTTCAATTTAGTTGCTCAGTCATGTCCGACTCTCTGCGACTCCATGAATCGCAGCACGCCAGCACCCCCGTCCATCACTGGTTATTGTTTTTTTTTACAGCATTATAGAGAAATCAAAGGCTGTGCTTTCAAAGAGTATGCAGACATGCACTCACATAGAAAACTAATATGAAAGTGTGACTTGAAGAGGTACTCCAAATTGCCAATCATCAGAGAAATGCAAATCAAAACTATAATGAGGTATCTGTTCACACCAGTCAGCGTGGCTATCATTAAAAAGTTTACAAATAGCAAACGCTATAGAGGGTGCAGAGGAAAGGGAAGCCTCCTGCACTGTTGGTGGGAATATAACTTGGCAAAGCCACTGCGGAACATGACATGGAGATGCCCCAAAAAACCAGAAACAGAATTGCCATGCAATCTAGCAATCCCATTCCTGGGTACATACACAAACAAAACTCATTTAAAAAGATACAAGGACCCCTTATGTTCATAGAAGTACTGTTAACAGTAGCTAAGATATGGACACAATGGAAATGTCTGATGAACAGATACAGATGAGTCGATAAAGAAGATATGGTGCATATATACGATATAATAGAATAACTGACAGCTGTAGAAAAGCAGGAAGCAATTCCATTTGCAGCAACATGGATCAACCAACTGAGAGATCGTAATGGGAAGTGAAGTAAGTCAGAAAGAGAAAGACGAATACCATTTGAAATCACTTCTAAGTGGACTCTGCAACACAAACGATTTTACCTACAAGACAGAAGTACATTCACAGCCGTTGAGAACATCCTTGTGGTTGCCTAGGACTCAGGGGGCAGAAGGATTAGAAATTTGGGATGAACAGATTCAAGCTGTTGCATATAGAATAGGTAAACTGCCAGGTCCGACTGCTTTGTACAGGGAGCTAAAACCTCAATCATGTTTTTTAAAATAAGATTCCGTAGTAACATATGGATTGGATTAAGTCCCATCTGAGGAGCTGGGCAGCTTTTCCTTTGATTTAAAAATAATAATAATAGTTCTTTGAAAGAAGGGTGTGAGTCTCAGCATAAAAGCTCAAAAGCATTTTGGAATGTTAAATGCATCCCTTTGACGTAACAGACATTGGACACGGATGACCTGAGGTCTTCGTGCAAGTACATCATTTGGAACACTCTTTATGCCATTAATTGGGGTCACAGGCATTGGTTTTTATTGCATTCAGTACAGTGGCTTTTATTCTAGGTTCTGATATCATGGGGAAAAAATCCAGGTCTTGGGCAGTGGGTTTGTCATAGGGAGGTAGGTAGGATATACACACATGTTATAAAGATACACGTTTCAGTACAGACAGAGGTATGAGATAACCTCACTAAGAGACACCACCGATTCTGGAAGTGAAGTGAAAGTTAGCTGCTCAGTCGTGTCTGACTCTTTGCAATCCCATGGACTGTAACCCATTAGACTCCTCCGTCCATGGGATTTTCCAGACAAGAACACTGGGGTGGGTCGCCATTGCCTTCTCCAGGGGATCTTCCCGACCCAGAGATCGAACCCAGGTCTGCTGCGCTTCAGGCAGACTCTTTACCAACTGAGCCACCAGGGAAGCCCTAAGCATAGACAGAGGTATGAGACGACATCACAGCAAGACACCACCAGTTCTACCGAAGAGAACTAACATTTGTATCGGAGCTGCAGAAGGGATTTTGGAATAAGGAAACGTTTCCCGTTTGAATTGAGAAATGCTTTCTGTCACTCAGAGTGGTCGTTGTGTCTTTAATAAAACATCCCAGGGATGGTTTAGATAACTCAGTTGTGAGTTTTTTCTTAGCCATCTGGCAGATAGAGTCAATAAAATAGGAAAGATAGATACTAGATAGATAGGTGATAGATAGGTAGACAGGTTGGTAGGTAGGTAGAGACATACATAGTTAAAGATGCATAGATAAATACAGATAGAAAACATAGAAAGGACAGATGGTAGCTAGATAGATGGTGGACAGGTAGGTAGATAGGTAGACATATAGATATAGTAAGAGATTAAAAATAAAGAGATAGGTGTATATGTTACATATAGAGATAGTTATATGTATACAGTATATAGACAGATACAGAGAGATGGTTCAGTTCAGATCATTTCACTTCAGTTCAGTTGCTCAGTTGTGTCCAGCTCTCTGCGACCCCATGGACTGCCTCCATGGGCATGCCAGGCCTCCCTGTCCATCACCAACTCCTGGAGTTGACTCAAACTCAGGTCCACTGAGTCGGTGATGCCATCCAACCATCTTATCCTCTGTCTTCCCTTTCTACTCCTGCCTTCCATCTGTCCCGACATCAGGTTTTTTTCCAATGAGTCAGCTCTTCGCATCAGGTGGCCAAAGGATTGGAGTTTCAGCTTCAGCATCAGTCCTTCCAATGAACATTCAGGACTGATTTCCCTTAGGATGGCCTGGTTGGATCTCCTTGTAGTCCAAGGGACTCTCAAGAGTCTTCTCCAACACCACAGTTCAAAAGCATCAATTCTTCGAAGAACTAAAGAGCCTCTTGATGAAAGTGAAAGAGGAGAGTGGAAAAAGCTGGCTTAAAACTCAACATTCAGAAAATT
>NW_011494570.1:100245-102446 GCF_000754665.1 Bison bison bison
CATTCAGAAAATTAAGATCATGGCATCTGGTCCCATCACTTCATGGGAAATAGATGGGGAAACAGTGGAAACAGTGTCAGACTTTACTTTTCAGGGCTCCAAAATCACTGCAGATAGTGACTGCAGCCATGAAATTAAAAGACACTTGCTCCTTGGAAGAAAAGCTATGACCAACCTAGACAGCATATTAAAAAGCAGAGACATTACTTTGCCAACAACGGTCTGTCTAGTCAAGGCTACGGTTTTTCCAGTGGTCATGTATAGATGTGAGAGTTGGACTGTAAAGAAAGCTGAACGCCAAAGAATGGATGCTTTTGAACTGTGGTGCTAGAGAAGATTCTTGAGAGAGATGGTTATATATCTGTATATAGAGAGAGATACTATCCAGAGATAAGTATGTATGTATTTAATAGATATATGCACACATGTATGTTTCTTAATTCTATGCTTTTTGAAACACATGTGGGACACCCCAGAAGGATTCCTATTTCAGTCCATTTTTGATCGTTTACCCTGTCTTCTTCTCCCTTCTATATAAGCTAAACTTATACTTTAGAAATACCGCCCATCTTTTTCTACAGCATTGATACTTCTTTGATAAAACCAGGCCTTTCACATCTTTCCGGAAGAAAAGAATCTTGTGCAAATGGCCTCATCTGTTTCTGCATCTCCTTTTTACCCCCTTGCTATTCATGTTTTTCTTCTATTTATTTCAGTTATATTTATCTGTTTCTTCCCCTCTTATGCCAGTTAGTCTCCTCTGTCCATTGCGGCAATAGTTCATGGACTTAGTTCTCTGGAGGGTCTTGTTTTTTGAATACTCTGAATTCTTTTAATGGCCTTTCCCGCACCCTCTTCTTCACCTTCTTGTAAATGAGCCACTGGATTGCTTCGTCTCCCACATTGCAGTGTCTGTATCCTTTATTTAAAAGTCTATAGACAGGGTGCAGGAGGGGAAGGGGACGCCAGAAGATGAGATGGCTGGATGGCATCACTGACTCGATGGACGTGAGTCTGGGTGAACTCCGGGAGTTGGTGATGGACAGGGAGGCCTGGCGTGCTGCGGTTCCTGGGGTGGCAGAGAGTCGGGCACGACTGAGCGACTGAACTGAACTCCTAGTCAGGGTGCACATTTGAGAAGTGCCACTATCAACGCCCTCTAATTGTTGAATATTTTCATCCATCCAAGGAGAAACCCAATATTTATTCTTCCCGACTTCCCAAAACTTAATCATCAGTCTATCATCTCTCACTGTGGATTTGTCTTTTCTGGGCATTTTATGCTAATGGAATCATATACTGGGTTGGCGAAAACATTGGTCTGGGTTTTCCCGTAAGATGTTACGGCAAAACCTGGAAGAAATGTTTCAATAGACTCAAAGAAGATGCTATTTTGAGTCTGCCTTTCACTGAACGTAATGTTTTCAAGATCCTGTCCTCATTGTGGCATTCCTGAGTGCTTTGTTACATTTTTATGGATAAATATTATTCTATTGCATGGATATAATGTTTTATTTATCCATTCATCTTTTGATTTCTATTTTTTTTCCAATTTTTGGATGTGGTGAATAATCGCACTCTGAACATTTGCATACAAGTTTTCATGTGGATATACATATTCTCTTCTTTCGAATAGGAGTAATTTCACCTACTGGGTACTATGTTAGGGTATTATGTTTTAATCATCTGACTGACTACGTTTTTAATCATCCGACTAACTTCCCATTTGTTCTGTAAAGTGGTTGCACTAGTTTATATTCCCTCCAATATAAAGTTTCCAGTTTCTCTACTTTCTTGCCAAGAGTGGTTCTTGTCTGTCTTTAGGACTATAGCTGTCCTAGTAGGCTGCAGTCCATGGGGTCGCTAAGAGTCGGACACGACTGAGCGACTTCACTGTCACTTTTCAGTTTCATGCATTGGAGAAGGAAATGGCAACCCACTCCAGTGTTCTTGCCTGGAGAATCCCAGGGACGGGGGAGCCTGGTGGGCTGCCGTCTGTGGGGTCGCACAGAGTTGGACATGACTGAAGCAACTTAGCAGCAGCAGGAGAACAGATTCAGCCTGGGGTCATTATGTTTATGCCAATAGCATCACCCCTTTGTGTGGTTAGTGGCATCCAACTTGCTGACTGTTCAGTGATGGGTTTTTCGCCACTCAGATGGGTGTTTCCTTCTTCTTGTCTGCATTTTGGCCAGTTATGG
>NW_011494570.1:102546-118046 GCF_000754665.1 Bison bison bison
TCTTTAGGACTATAGCTGTCCTAGTAGGCTGCAGTCCATGGGGTCGCTAAGAGTCGGACACGACTGAGCGGCTTCACTGTCACTTTTCAGTTTCATGCATTGGAGAAGGAAATGGCAACCCACTCCAGTGTTCTTGCCTGGAGAGTCCCAGGGACGGGGGAGCCTGGTGGGCTGCCGTCTGTGGGGTCGCACAGAGTCGGACACGACTGAAGCGACGTAGCAGCAGCAGCAGTAGTGGGTATAAATACTCTGCCATTTTTTATGTGCTTTCTCTGATGGCTAATATTGTTGTGGTCTTCTCATGTAAATATTGAAATAGTGGCCATTTGTACGTCCTCCATTTACCCGTGTTTTCTTGAGTTATTTACTTTTTAGTTCAAGAAGAAAAATGGCAACCTATTTCAGTATTCTTACTTGGGAAATCCTGTGGACAGAGGAGCCTGGCGGCATTCGGTCCGTTGGGTCGCACTGAGTCAGAACATGACCTCGCGACTAAACCGCAATAGCAATGTTTTCAGCATTGATTTATGAAGAGGGTTTTTAATGTTTGATTTTTAGATGCCATGTTCTGCATGCACGTTCCTTAGCTGTTAAGTTGAATTTATTTCTTTTGCCTCTTTCTGCCTTTGCCCTTTGCTCTTTTTTTCCTTTAACAAGTCTTTACATAACCCAGAATCAAACCTATTTATACCTATTTTTTTTAACAATTTATCGACAAGAGATGTATTAATGTACCTTTTATGACCCACATGTTATTGAATGGAGATGTGTCAGTGTTCACGTTACCTAAAAGTTCGGCAGCCACAGACCACCGGACTTTAGTTTCTGCAAAAATCCCTTAATCAATTATGTGTTCAGAGCTCTGCAGTTTTAGACGTTGTTTTAGACCAGATTCCTTTTGAGTTCGTTTTTTTTTTTTTTTTCTCTTTTGAGTATTCCCACGCGGTTTTTGTTCTTGCTATATTACATTAATCAATTTGGGGCTATTGAACTGCCATGATAACCTGCAGTAAATCCCCTTTTGGTCACGGTGTATAATCCATTTTCCATGCTGCTGGGCTTGGTTTGCTAGTATTTTTTGAGGCCCCCCCCCCCACCTTTTTTTTTAATTGGTTTAACTTTCCATTCTGGGAAAGGAAATGACCTCTAACTCCCAGGGTATTATTGTGCTTCCCAGGTGGCGCCAGTGGTAAAGAACCCGCCTGCCAATGCAGGACACATCAGAGACACAGGTTGCATCCCTGAGTTGTAAGATCCCCCCTGGAGGAGGGCAGGGCAACCCACTCCAGATCCTTGTCTGGAGCATCCCATGGACAGAGGAGCCTGGTGGGCTACAGTCCCTGGGGTCACAAAGAGTCGAGTATGACTGAGCAAGTGACACACACACGTCAGAGTGTATTACAGATTTCATGGTTTCTGGACCTCTGCACTCCTGACATTTGGAATGTTTCCTGTTTTGTGGGGGGTCACTGTTGTGCACTGTGGGGTCTGAACGGCATCCCTGACCTTTGCCCTCTGGATTCCAGTGACATTTCCCAGCCCACAGTCAAGACAGCCACACACGTGCCCGGGGAATGGCCAAGAGTCCCCTGCTGGGGAGGGCTTGGGACGCATGGACCCGGTTGAGAACCGCTTGCTCTTTCTGGATCTCCGTTCTCTGAGAACGAAGGGGCACAGCGGCATTGTCTCTTTATTGAGAAAAGCCCACACTCAGTTGCGTCCGGCTTTGTTTCTTCACAGGAAGGATGGACCCAATCTTCCTTGTGGGCTGGGGTGCGGGGATGCGGTCATAGCTTATATTGTACTTCCCTTCCAAGTGTTTGCTGCCTTTTAGTTGCTAAGTCATGTCTGACTCCTTGCGACTTCATGGACTGCAGCACACCAGGCTTCCTTTTCCTTCACTATTGCCCGGAGTTTGCTCAAACTCGTGTCCATTGAGTCGGTGATGCCATCCAACCATCTCATCCTCTGTCGACCCCTTCTCTTCCTGCCCTCAGTCTTTCCCAGCATCAGGGTCTTCTGCAGTGAGCCAGCCTTTCACATCAGGTGGTCAAGTATTGGAGCTTCAGCCTCAGTTCTTTTTTTTAGGACTGAATGGTTGGATCTCCTTGCAGCCCAAGGGACTCTCAAGAGTCTTCTCCAGCAGCACAGTTGGAAAGCATCAATTCCTCGGGGCTCAGCCTTCTTTATGGTCCAACTCTCACCTCTGTACATGACCACTGGAGAAACCATTTGTTGACGTTCAGTCGCTCCGTCCTGTCTGACCCTTTGAGACCCCATGGACTGCAGCATGGGAGGCCTCCCGGTCCATCACCAACTCCCAGAACTTGCTCAAACTCATGTCCATAGAGTCAGTGATGCCATTCATTCACCTCATCCTCTTTCTCCCCCTTCTTCTCCTGCCTTCAGTCTTTCCCAGCACAGGGTCTTTTCCAGTGAGTCAGTTCTTCGCATCAGGTGGCCAAAGTACTGGCGCTTCAGCATCAGTCCTTACAATGAATATTCAGGATCAATTTCCTTTAGGATTAGAACCATAGCTTTGACTATATGGACCCTTGTCTGCAGAGCTGTGTCTCTGCTTTTTAATTCTGCCTGTCTACCAGACAATAAACACCTTTCGGATGATTTCTCCTGGCTCTGTTCTGGACTTCATAATGCAAAATTAAACCTCGTTCACAAAGGAGAGAGTATATTTACTCCAACATTTGTTTTCAATTGCAGAATGAGTGAACTCCTAGTTGTCAAAATCCTTGAATGCCTAATTTTATGGAAATTGTGTTTATTTCCACTTCTCACTCAGCAGCTGTTGCTTTTTCGCGAGTACCAGAGGTTTCATTTTCCTTGAAACATGTCCTGATGGCAGTGTCATCCATGCAGAATTCATTTTCATTCCGTGTCACTTAGCTTGAACAGAGACAGTTTTGTCAGTGGCATGCATTTGTCCTTGAACGAAAACCAGAGGTTTTAAACAATGTTTTCAATGTGCATGTCTTTATATTTTCATCAGATTTTGATAGTTATAAAAACAAAACAGTACAAGTCTCTAAGAGAGCTTTTTTTTTTCTCTTCAAGTCGTTGCATGAATATTTTAACCAACTATAATCATTTTTAACCTTTGAAACGTACCTGCTACCTTTGAAAGAAGGAAAAGCATTTTTCCTCATTGGCTACAGAATGTATGCCTTTCTTCCAGCAATGCATAAGGGCTGTGTCTCCCATTTTGTTGTTAAATTACAAGAAAGAAAAATGAAGTCGCTCAGTCGTGTCTGACTCTGAGACCTCATGGACTGTATCCCACCAGGCTCCTCTGTCCATGGGATTTTCCAGGGAAGAATACTTGAGTGGGTTGCCATTTCCTTCTCCAGGAGATCTTCCTGCCCCAGAGATTGAACCCGGGTCTCCCACATTGTAGGCAGATGATTTACTGTCTGAGCTCCCCAGGGAAGTCTTAAACTACAAAGCTGTGCATGTAAAGCAAAACCTGTCACTTTTCTATTTTCTTTCCACCAATCCAATTACAAATGCTTCTTAATGCCTTCTCTGGGGATTTCAAAGAAGGCCCATGCCATCTTTTAAGTTGAGTCTGCTGCTGCTGCTGCTAAGTCACTTCAGTCATGTTGGACTCTGTGCGGCCCCATAGGCAGCAGCCCACCAGGCTCCCCCGTCCCTGGGATTCTCCAGGCAAGAACACTGGAGTGGGTTGCCTTGTCCTTCTCCAATGCAGTTGAGTCTACTGAAGGTTCTTATGTAAGATTAGTCTAAGCAGACTAGTTGTCCAGCGGCCAATGAATGGATAAAGAAGTTGTGGTACATATACACAATGGAACTTGAGTCCGTTTAAAGAGGTGGATGGAAAAGTGAAAGTCGCTCAGTTGAGTCTCTTTACAACCCCACGGACTCTACAGTCAATGGGATTCTCCAGGCCAGAATCCTGGAGTGGGTAGCCTTTCCCTTCTCCAGGGAATCTTCCCAACCCACGGATCTAACCCAGGTCTCCAGCATTGTGGGGGGATTCTTTACCAGCTGAGCCACAAGGGAAGCCCAGGGAAGCTCTAGGTGGATGACCCTAGAGCCTATTGTACAGAGAGAAGTAAGTCAGAATGACAAATATCGTGTATTAACAAATATAAATGGAATCTAGAAACACGGTATTGACGATCCTACACATGGGGCAGCAGTGGAGACTCAGCCGTAAAGAACAGACTTTTGCACTCAGCGGAGGAGGGAGAGGATGGGGTGATTTGAGACAGTAGCCCTGACACATGTACATTACCACGTGTAAAATAGATGACACGTGGGAGTTTGATGTTTGACTTGACACCCAAAGCCAGTGCTCTGCGACAACCTTGAAGGATGCCTTGGGGAAGGAGGTGGAAAGGGGGAGTCAGGATGGAAGGGATACATGTATGCTTATGGCCGATTCGTGTAGATTTATGGCAGAATCCATCACAATACTCTAAAGTCATTATTTCATATCAGTTCAGTTGCTCAGTCATGTCTGACTCTTTGTGACCCCATGGACTGCAGCACGCCAGGCCTCCCTGTCCATCACCAACTCCCAGAGTTTACTCAAACTCATGTCCATCCAGTCAGTGATGCCAGCCAACCGTCTCATCCTCTGTCGTCCCCTTCTCCTCCTGCCCTCAATCTTTCCCAGCATCAGGGTCTTTTCAAATGAGTCAGTTCTTCGCATCAGGTGGCCAGAGTATTAGAGTTTTAGCCTCAGCATCAGTCCTTCCAGTGAATATTCAGAACTGATGTCCTTTAGGATGGACTGGTTGGATCTCCTTGCTGTTCAAGGGACTCTCAAGAGTCTTCTCCAACACCACAGTTCAAAAGCATCAATTCTTCAGCACTCAGCTTTCTTTATATCCAACTGTCACCTCCATACATGACCACTGGACAAACCATAGCTTTGTCTAGACAGACCTTTGTTGGAAAAGTAATGTCTCTGCTTTTTAACATGCTGTCTAAGTAAAGTCATTATCTTTTAAGTTAAAATTATTAACTTAATAAAAATATTATAGTAAAATAGCAAAAAAGTAAATTATGTGGGTCTTTTACTCATTATTGACTGGGGGATTTTCGCAGAAAATGATACTCATGAGCAGTGATTTTTTGGGGGGGCGGTGGGGAGAGGGGGCTGGCCAAAAATTAAATCTGTTATTTCACCAGGAGTTTGGGGTTATGACATTCAGCAGGCACAGATGACACATCTGTAAATTCTTCTAATCTTTGTGAAATGTTGCGTTTAATCCAGTCTTCTGCAGAAGCCTAAGAGAGCTGTCTCACATACCGTGATTTTCATTTGCACTTCGCATGCCAATCACTGAGGTTTTCTTTTGTCTTTTCGTTGATATAATATTCACATTGTCCCTATCAGGCCTATATTCCGAAAGAAATGGCATCTTCTGAGACACAAGGATCCATGTCGTTGGGATAATCAGAGAAAGCTCCCACATAAGGTTCACTGAAAAATTCTTCTGCACTCAACATTTGACAATGTGTCAGTTTTATTTTTTATATAATTGAATTTATATTAAGGTTAAATTATATTATACATTTTATGTTTATAATATACACAGGTAGGAGGAGACACCTATCGGAGTGAAACATGAATGATAACAGCAATCATATTTTTTATAAGGAACTCTTGATCAATTTTAAGCTCTAACAGCTTTACACAGTCATGTTAAGTGTATCAGCCTCTAAAAACATATTGGTAGGTCTCCAAGCAATAACATTTGGGTAACAAAAGAAGTATTAATACATGTCTGGTCAGTAATGTGTTGAGAAGGGATTTTAAATACATCTCAAGTTTTAAAGTGATTGACAGACTTTTCAAGAAAGCTGAATTCAAGAACTGATGCTTTTGAACTGTGGTGTTGGAGAAGACTCTTGAGAGTCCCCTGGACTGCAAGGAGATCCATCCCGTCCATCCTAAAGGGGATCAGTCCTGGGTGTGCATTGAAAGGACTGATGCTGAAGCTGAAACTCCAATATTTTGATCACCGGATTCGAAGAACTGAGACTCATTGGAAAAGACCCTGATGCTGGGAAAGACTGAAGGCGGGAGGAGAAGGGGACGACGGAGGATGAGATAGCTGGGTGGCATCACCAACTCAACGGACATGGGTTTGAGTGAACTCTGGGAGTTGGTGATGGACTGGGAGGCCTGGTGTGCTGCAGTCCTTGAGGTCGCAAAGAGTCGGACAGGACTGAGCGACTGAACTGAGCTGAGACTTTCCACAAAAGGAGTGGTCTTCTGGAAGCCTCACCGTTACTTTTCAAACTCAGTGGCTTTACCCATTGCCCTTCAAAGCAACTTTGGTTTTCCGGAGGATGGCATTTGTGTGGTGGCTTTTTACTTTGTCTCCCTGTTACTTTGAAGAGGTCTTTGAACATTCTTTCCTGGTTTTTAGATGCAGTTGACTAATGACTGTGTCTTACACACACACTTAGCCAGGTGTTGTTCAAAAATTTGGGGTCCTTTGCCTACTGAGTCTCAGATATAGGAGTGGTCCTCACTGGTGTTGGGACCTCTGGCCAGTGAGAGCGAACTTAAAGGACAGATGATAACTGGACAAGACGGGGAACAGACATGCCTAAACCCCACCAGTCCCTAGCACCCTGGTTGCACGGGCATGCTAGTTTTCTGAAAGCTAACCTCATCTCCTCATCTTACAGCTGTTCCAATAGGCTCTGCCCAGTGCAGATAAAAGAATCCATTATCAGGATATTCTTTTTCTCATTTTTATTGGAGGAGAGTTGCTTTAAGCTGTTGTGTTAGTTTCTACTGTACAGGAAAGTGAATCAGATGTATGTATACATATATTCCTGCTTTTTTTTTCTTTTTGCATTTCCTTCCCATTTAGGTCACCCCTGAGCACTGAGGAGAGTTCCCTGTGCTGTACAGGAGGTTCTCATTAGTCATCTATATTTTATGAATTAGTAGTGTATCCAAAAAAAAATACATTTTTAATGTATTTTTAATTCCCTAGAATGATGCCAGAGTGCCACTTCTGAAACATAGATAAATATTTTATATTTTATACAATATAAAATATTTTATATTTTATACAATATATTTTATATTTTATACATATAAAGACATAAATGTTTTATATCTTTATATGTATGTGTGTGTACACACACACACATATATATATATATACGTAATCCTGAATTGTGGGTGGTAGTTGTTGGCAGAGAGTCATTTGAATGGAAATAAACTTCCTTTCCTTTTGGCCAACAATTATATTCTCCTTTTCCCCAGATTGCCCAAATGAGTGGCTTCAACATACAGGGGTAACTGAGGCTAGCTTGCTAATAGCTCCTGTTACTGCCCGCCGAATTCATTAATATTCCTTTATTAACTTACATGGAGAGACTCAACACAGAGAGCAATTTTCCAGTTCTATATAGATGTATTTGACAGCTAACATTATGTTCCTTTTAGGTGTATAACAAGGAAGTTTGATATTTGTCTCCATTTCCACCTCAGTACAAAAAAAATAAAGAACATTTCAGGTGGCATATGCCTCACTGAGCTCCCCTCTTTAAAACAGTGTAAAAGCAGCTGAGTTCAAAGCTGAGTCTCAAGAGGAACACATCCACAGACCAAACAGCCAGCAAAGGAACATGTCGGCCCACATGGCGTTTTATAACGGGGCTCAACTTGACTTTTTACAACTCCAGTGTCTCAATTTGAATTCAGAGCGAATTGCTCGAGTTGCTCTTGGAATTTCTATGCTTCTGACCAGGTTGAAAGACCTCATTTTAAGACCTTTCCTCAAAATGGAAAAGTCACGGAATGTTATGTGTATTAATATATGTTATATTCATTGCACATTATACATATTTTATTCGTCTTACACATATTGCATTCATATGTGTTGAAAAATACGTACAACATGCAGTGCATATAACATATGTTATTCACACACAGGTTACAAGGCTTTATGGTCATACCTACATATTTCATTTAGCATTTGCCTCCACTGTTTTGTTAGCAAGTATGGTTTAATTTTTTTAATTGCTGGAGTCCATTTAAATGTAAATCATTCTGTTTGAGAGGAAAAAAAAAACCCACTTATGATTTAAATTTAACACTGAGGACCTCTCACTTCCTTCCTTCAGAAAGAACAATAGCAACTCATTGTCAACTTAAATTGCACATATAAATGACCTTTAGACTTGCTAAAGTGGTGATTTTTAAATATTTATCAGTGTATACCCATGGAATGGGATTCCCAGGTGGTGTAGTGGTGAAGAATCCACCTGTCTATGTAGGAGATTCAAGAGATGCAGGTTTGATCCGTGGTTCAGGAAGTTCCCCTGAAGGAGGAATTGGTAACCCACTCCAGTATTCTTGCCTGGAAAATCCCATGGACAGAGGAGCCTGGAGGGCTACAATCTGTGGGGCCTCAAAGAGTCAGCACTCACCACCAATGCAATAATTGTTGCTGTTTGTGATACAAAGAAATGACATTTTCATCCTTGGTTACAATTTTAAAAATAAGGAATATTCTTTAAAGGAGCGTGTTTCAACTCAGCTTTTCAGTATTCGGTGGTCATTCATGTCTGTTTGTATTGTAACCTGTTAAAATGATGACTTTTCACAAAGAGCAGGGAAATTATATTTGTCCGCTATTTATCAATGCCGTGTCATTTCCAGTTACAAAGGCATGCCGAAGCCCCAAGTTGAAATGTGGAGAATGAAATAGCACAAGATTCAAATATAAATCATTCGGGAAGGAAATTTGTCTTCAGAAAGATTAAATCTTCTGAAATCCCCCTTTGGTGTGGATTTCCAAGATTTCTTAATATATTCTTCACAGTCCCCAAATTATTCAGGCTTTGAGCCAAATGCCAAGATGTTATTTACTTTTGCTTGGGTTGTAATAAAATTTCAGAGTCTTAGTGAAAAGATGATTTTCATTAGTAAAAATGTTTTTGGGGCATTCAGAATTAGCGTTTTGGAGAAGGCAATGGCAACCCACTCCAGTACTCTTGCCTGGAAAATCCCATGGACGGAGGAGCCTGGTAGGCTGCAGTCCATGGGGTCGTGAAGAGTCAGACACGACTGAGCGACTTCACTTTCACTTTTCACTTTCACACATGGGAGAAGGAAATGGCAACCCACTCCAGTGTTCTTGCCTGGAGAATCCCAGGGACGGGGGAGCCTGGTGGGCTGCCGTCTATGGGGTCGCACAGAGTCGGACACGACTGAAGGGACTTAGCAGCAGCAGTAGCAGCAGCAGCAGAATTAGTGTTTAGATATTTTTTCTTTTTCATATTTCCTGTTGCTTTTCTAGCCACTGGAAATCTTCCTTCTCTTTTCTCTCCCCACACTGCAACAAAGAAACAGGCCGCTCCTTTTAGTCCCTTACAATTTTGTTAGCTTTTTTTTTTTTTTTAATGTTCTGCATCCTTTAGAAGCCAGTGGCCGAGGTAGGTGAGAAATTTGCCTTTGATTAAAAATACAATTAAAAAAATATCTGAGAGCTTCTGTTATAAGAGAATGAAGAGCTGGGGACAACAGAGGATGAGATGGTTGGATGGCATCACCAACTCAATGGACATGAGTTTGAGCAAGCTCATGGAGATGGTGAAGGATGGGGAAGCCTGGCGTGCTGACGTCCTTGTGGTCAAAAAGAGTCGGACGTGACTTAGTCACTGAACAACAGCAAGAACAATGTATTGGATCCTGGATTTGTCCTTGATTTCTTTCACAGGGTTTTGGCTCATCCTGGATTGAATCAGTAACCCAAATGCTGGCATGACTGGGTGGCAACCTCTACATGCAACCACTAGATTTAGTATTTTAAAAGCCAGGACTGACAAAGAGCTTGTAGGATATGAGGTCATTCTACTTGGTTCTGAAATGGTTTGTAGTGTTATTTTTTTTAACCCCAAAATGAAGTTTTTTTTAAATGAAAATTTTTTTTCCCCTAAGCATTTTTTTCACATCTAAACCTGGCCAGTGTTCCTTTCCTCAGAGCCGTCACCCTGCAGGTAAAAACCTTCTTATATAACTATGATCGTGATCCACAAATCAGCAGTTTGCTGTAAGAAATTTGAGCCTCTTTTATCATAAGTATAGCCCGGCCCTTTATGGAGAGCATTTTTAAATGATTCCATTTCTTTTTAAAAAATTGATTTACTGTTCGTATTGATGTGTAGTTGATTACCAATCTCCTGTTGGTTTCAGGTCTACAGCAGTGATTGAGTTTTGTACACACTTATATGTGTGTGTATGCGTATACATATGTGTGTTTGTGTATATATATATGAAAGTGAAGTTGCTCAGTCATGTCCGACTCTTTCCGACCCCACGGACTGTAGCCTGTCAGGCTCCTCCATCCATGGGATTTCCAAGGCAAGAGTGCTGGAGTGGGTTGCCATTTCCTTCTCCAGGGGACCTTCCCGACCTATGTATGTGTGTATATAATCTTTTCCATGTTCTTTTCCATTGTGACTAATTATAAGATATCCAAATAGAGTCCCCATGCTACACAGCTGTTGCTGTTGTTCAGTCGCTCAGTCGTGTCTGACTCTCTGTGACCCCATGGACTGCAGCACGCCAGGCCTCCCTGTCCATCACCAACTCCCGGAGCTTGCTCAAACTCATGCCCGTCGAGTCGGTGATGCCATCTAACCATCTCATCCTCTGTCGCCCGCTTCTCCTCCTGCTATACAGTAGGTCCTTGTTGGTTCCCCTTTTTTTTGGTGTAGTAGTGTATATAACTGTCAACCCCAAACTCCTAATTCAGCTCTCCCCCACTTTGCCCTTTGGTCTCCCGTAAGTTTGTTTTCTGTGTCTGAGAGTGTGTTTAGTAGATGGGTTGATTGCTATCACAGTCTAGAGTTCATAAGTAGGTGATTATTGAGTGTTACTTGTCTTTGATTTCACTCAGTGGGATCATCTCTAGGTCCGTTCATGTTGCCGCCAATGGTAAATTGTGCCATTTTTATATTTTTTGATGTGGACCATTTTTAAAGTCTTTACTGGATTTGTTACAATATAGCTTCTGTTTTGGAGAAGGCAATGGCACCCCACTCCATGGATGGAGGACCCTGGTGGGCTGCGGTCCATGGGGTCGCTAAGAGTCAGACACGACTGAGCATCTTCACTTTCACTTTTCACTTTCACACATGGGAGAAGGAAATGGCAACCCACTCCAGTACTCTTGCCTGGAAAATCCCATGGACGGAGGAGCCTGGTAGGCTGCAGTCCATGGGGTCGTGAAGAGTCAGACACGACTGAGCGACTTCACTTTCACTTTTCACTTTCACACATGGGAGAAGGAAATGGCAACCCACTCCAGTACTCTTGCCTGGAAAATCCCATGGACGGAGGAGCCTGGTAGGCTGCAGTCCATGGGGTCGTGAAGAGTCAGACACGACTGAGCGACTTCACTTTCACTTTTCACTTTCACACATGGGAGAAGGAAATGGCAACCCACTCCAGTACTCTTGCCTGGAAAATCCCATGGACGGAGGAGCCTGGTAGGCTGCAGTCCATGGGGTCGTGAAGAGTCAGACACGACTGAGCGACTTCACTTTCACTTTTCACTTTCACACATGGGAGAAGGAAATGGCAACCCACTCCAGTGTTCTTGCCTGGAGAATCCCAGGGACGGGGGAGCCTGGTGGGCTGCCGTCTATGGGGTCGCACAGAGTTGGACACGACTGAAGCGACTTAGCAGCAGCAGCAGCAGCAGCAGCTTCTGTTTTATGGCTTGGGTTTTGTTTTTTTGTTTTTAATTTTTTTTTTATTTGGTTGGGAGGCAGGTGGGATCTTAATTCCCAGACCTGAGATGCAACCCACGCTCCCTGCATTGGAAGGGGAAATCTTAGACATTGGACCGGCCAGGAAGTCCCAATTATGTTAAGTGAACCCCCCCGTGCATTTCCCCTGGTTCCCCTGTGTGTTAAGTGAACCCCCCCATGCATTTCCCCTGGTTCCCCTGGTTCCCCTGTGTTAACTATACGCTCTGTTTTCTTTTCTTTCCGTTTGATATGGTTTATACAGTTCGGACATGACTGAGTGACTTCACTTTCACTTTTCGCTTTCATGCGTTGGAGAAGGAAATGGCAACCCACTCCAGTGTTCTTGCCTGGAGAATCCCATGGACGTGGGAGCCTGGTAGGCTGCTGTCTATGGGGTCGCACAGAGTCGGACACGACTGAAGTGACTTAGCAGCAGCATACAATGGTAGCTCAGTTGGTAACAAATTTGACTGTAGTCTTGGAGATCCAGGTTCAGTTCCTGGGTCAGGAAGAAGGTAACCCACTCCAGTATTTTAGCCTGGAGAATCCCATGGGGTTGTAAGACTCAGAAAGATTTAGTGACTATTTCAACATATTTCAGCAGCAGTAAATACAGTTCACAGTGTAACATTTGAATGGGAAAAGGCTCCTACTGGTTTCTCTTTGCAACCGAAATCCTGCTGGGGTTAAAAAGCCAGATTTAGAACACTTTCTGGCTCATAAATGGTAAAGGGATTCATGTGGAAGTTATTTCATAGGTAAGATCCTGGCTTGCTGTGGCAGGCAATTTCCCACCATCAAACCTCCTCTGAGATGCCCTTAAATAGAATCTGATTGCACACTTCGTATTCAGTAAATGCCCAGGGCCTGGCCAGTAGTGAAGGTTAGCTCTTCAGACACAATCCGTGTGTCCCATCCATCAAATCAACTTGTGTAATACCTGAGAAGGGGCGTGAAGAACAGATACTTGGAGTTACCAAAGCTATTCCCAAGTGGAATTGACTTTTGGTCTGAGAATTGTCCATCTGACCTAAGGAGAAGAAAACAGCAGAAGGAATACATTTTACTGACCTCATTGTTTACTGGCCATAATCAGACAGATGCTATTGATAACTGATCTGGGTCCTGAAACTGTTTAATCAATAGAAATGGATAAGATACCAGACAAGGCGTTCAGACGACTCTTAGTTGGGGCTTATGTTGGCTTATGGGTGCTCCACCTTGTCCAACTCTTTGCGACCCCATGGACTGTAACCTGCCAGGCTCCTCTGTCCGTAGGATTCTCCAAGGAAGAATATACTGGAGTGGATTGCCATTTCCTCCTCCAGCCGATCGTCCTCCCCCAGGGATGAAAACTGCATCTCTTGAATGTTTCAGCAGGAGGCACAAGAACCAGTTCTCTGGGAGCTGGGGTGAGCTGGTCCCTTCTGTGGGTTGCGACTGGGAGCGGGTCCAGTGGGTTGTGTTCGAGGGGTGTCTTAAGTGGTTTTCCCATCTCCTTGGTGGTGTGTGTGCAGAAATCACGCACAGGACTGTGCTTTTTCTCCCAGCTTTTCAGAAGTTGCCGTTGTGGTTTTGGTCTTTCTGTTCCTTGTTCATAATTTGCCCCAGCTGTGTATGTGGGCCCTCTTTATCAATCCCTCATAGTTTCTTTGTATCGGTTGCTCCAGGAGACGTTTATCCAGGTTCAAGCATTGCCTCCAAAGAGTCCCAGATCCCAGCCTGTCTCATTGTTAGAGATGTTTGGTTATGTACATAAGAATGAAAAAAAAAATACTCTTATTACCATGATTTACTAAAAGTTACACAGTAATTAAAAGATAGAATTTCTGAAATATATGTCTGTTTTTTTTTAGTAAAGAAATATTCCAATGCATTGCTAAAAGGTTAAATCAGGGGGCTTCCCTCATAGCTCAGTTGGTAAAGAGTCCGCCTGCAATGCAGGAGACCCCAGTTCGATTCCTGGGTTGGGAAGATCTGCGGGAGAAGGGACAGGCTATCCACTCCAGTATTTTTGGGCTTCCCTGATAGCTCAGCTGGTGAAAATCTGCCTGCAATAAGGGAGAGCTGGGTTTGATTATTGGGTTGGGACAATCCCCTGGAGAAGGGAAAGGCTACCCACTCCAATATAGACTTCTCTGGTGGCTCAGACAATAAAGCGTCCGCCTACAATGTGGGAGACCTGGCTTCAGTCCCTGGGTTGGGAAAATCTTCTTTAGAAGGAAATGGCAACACACTCCAGTATTCTTGCCTGGAAAATCCCATGGATGGAGGAGCCTGGTAGGCTACAGTCCGTGGGATCACAAAGAGTCAGACGTGACTGAGCGACTTCACTTTTTTCTTCCTTTAAAACAGAAACGAAACAAAAAGCCAAAAACCTTCCATTAATTGATAATTGTTACAGCATTCTTGATATGAAAGCTTATTAAGATTTCTTAAATACTTTAAGTATATTTCTAATGAATACATTCCAACATTAAAGTGTATATTGTACCACAGCCCAATTAAACTAATCTTGAGGAAGATTCTTGCTGGCTTTTATGCTGAAATTATTTAGGACAAATAGTTTTTTTGTTTTCTTTTTATTTCTGATGTTTCCTACCTCCTTGAAAATTATGCTACATAGTGAAATCTAGAGAAGAAAGTGTACTGTTTTGGAAACTTTGTCATCACAGAATAGTAAAAGGAACAGTTATAATGATGGCTCCATCTCTTTCATCCAATCCTGACATAAAGATTTTTGCTTGTGACGTCCCATTCAATCTGTAAGCCCGAGTTAAAGAAAAGATGCTACTTGGATCTCTTTATCAACTCTTGCAGGGTCGAGTGATTCCCGTTAACCACATGGCCGGCAATCTTCAGATATATGGTTGTCATTGTTACTGAACGCACGTTTATTTGCCCAAGTCACAGTGAGGCTCAACAGACCGCATCTTTGGAGTTCGGATCAGAGAAAGGTTTATTGCAGGGCCATGCAAGGAGATGGGTGGCTGGTGCCCTCAAAGACTTGCATGCTGAACTCCCGGAAAGGTCTCAGAAAGGCACTTCTTTTTAAAGGCAAGGGGCCAGGTGGGTGTAGATGGTTGTTGCCAACTTCTCGGTACAGGAATCCTTGGTTCTTGCAGCTGTCCACCTAGGTCAGGTGTCCTTTTTTCTGTAAACCTCAGACAGGACAAATGTTCTTCTCTGTTCTGCAACTTTATATCTCCATATGAATGGAAAGTTACATCTTTAAAGGTCAGGCATGAGAGAAGGCTATCAGGTGTATTTCAGGCTGTAGGCAACATTCTTTGACAAAAGACGCATGACTCAGCCCAAGACACAGAGCACAGATACTAAAGGAAAAGGAACAGATCTAAATATAGAGTCAGATTTGTTCTTCCCTATTAGAGACTCCTGCTTCTGAGCCCCCTGGATAACCCGTGACATTTCTTTGCTTGAGCACTTGATATCAATCCAGAGCTTCTTTAGGTAAAATGTTAGAAACCATCAAGGTTTTATATCCCTTTTCTACTTCATCAGGCCATTGGCCTGAGAACCACAGAGGTGGTGGAGGTTGTACAAATAGAAGCACTGCGGTGTGTATGATTCTCAACAGTACGATAGCACGCTCTGTAGCGGTGACGGTGAAGCTCTGGGCTATGGAGCCCACACTGATTAAACTAAGTGCCCAAATACTGAAAGGAAGCTTGACCTCAGTTAGAGAGGGACTTCCGGGGTGGTCG